>NW_009647211.1:2756574-2787385 GCF_000708025.1 Charadrius vociferus
CATTCCAAAAAAAAAAAAAAAAAAAAAAAGGTGTCTACCTTTACCTAACCCTGTCTCAGCTTCTACTCACAACATGCTGAAGACCACCAGTCTCTCCAGCAGAACTTCCAGAGGAGACTTATCTGCCTGGTCTTCAACTTTTTTTTTCCTTTTTATTCTTTTGAAAATACACATATTAGCTGTGAAAATGTATACATCATGGACTGCTTCTTTATTGCATGCTCTTCTCAAAGTGGCACTGAACAAAAACCAATCCGGGAACCCTCTCCTCCTGTTCCAGTGTTAGAAAAAAACAGTACTGTAAAGCATTTTTGCAGATTGGCTGGGATCACACACCAATTCCTGATATTCTCCTACTTGTACATGAATTCCTTACTTAATATTTAATTTCTCACAATCACATCATCAAACTTGAAACACTACCCTGTCTTAAGTATAACAAAAGATTCAATCTCATGAAGGATTCCTTGCTTAAGTACAAATTTAGAAAGAGTTCTGAAAAAAAATGAGAAACAATCAGAACAGTTACGTTTTAGAAAGTGGTTTTTTTCTTAGCTGATCCCTGATTTCAGACAATTTGTATGCTGATAGCTGATATCTCCATTTCAGTGGTACATAGCCTTGGGAGCTTCCTGAGTCTGTTTCTCATACTCACGATGAAACCTCTTCCCTCCATTTCATGTTTCTTTTTCCCCCCCACAGTTCTCTTCCTTGTTGCTTGTTTCAAAGAGAAGGCGAAGAGCTCTTAATCAAATACAACTATTACAACTTCTGTTTCCTTCCCCTCAGCAGTTTTTGCCGTTCAGCCTCTCCCAACCACCTTTTAATAAAATGAAACCTAGTGAGCGCCTGCGTTTGCCACTCCTAAGAGTGAATGAAGCATTTATTGCTTACTTGGTGGAATGACATCACTTCACATGTATTTTAAGAAAATCCACAATAGCTAGCTCACCAGAAAGAGACCATACACAACATTAATACATAGAGATGACAGACTTAGCATTACAATGCTGTGCTCTCTAGTTCTAGACACTCCTGCCACCAGAAAAGCTAATCCAATTTGGAAACTTATAAAAAGCTGATTACTCTTGAAACCTTTGCTCCTCAATTAGATCCAACTGGCACCTGTTGGTAACCAGGAATTTGTAATTTATTCTCATTAATAATCATATTCAATTGTTTAAAGAAAATGTCTGTCCTTACAAATTTCTAAAACATCTACTGGAAGCACATTTATCTATCCAATATCTGCACCTTCTTCAGAATCACCAAGATTTTAATATTCTAATGTGCATAACAAGAAATAGGAAGAGAATGCACATTTCATTCCAGTTTAGTCAAAATTTCATAACTAATTGCTTGAAGTGATTAGTGAATTAAGCAAAATAGTTGATAAGACTTTCCCCCTACTTCCTGGGAACAATGCTAACCACAGAATCAAAATCCACAGAATAATTTTGAAAGCAAGGAGCATTTGGAGGTCATCTAGTCCAACCTTCCCCTCAAAACAGATCTAATCAGACCAAGCTGCTCAGGACCATGCCAAATTTATTCAAGAACACCTCCAAGGACAGAGATCTCATAGTGTCTCTGGGCAATCTGCTTCAGGATCTGATCACCCTCATGGATAAAAACCAACCAACCAAAAATCTTCTTATAACTAATGAGAATCAAAGCAGAAAGCCAACTACGTCAAGATTGCAATACTATTATTGTTGTTCACCAAAGCACTCATTTCATCTAACTGCAGAAGACACAAAGTTTTCAGAAGACTAAACCAATTCAAGACTAAAATATTTAAAACTGACTTTGATATAAATAATTCTGAAAGGTACACTCTAGGGGTAACCTAAAGTGAGGAGGATAGGTAAGTATATGCAAAATTTTCTCTTCTGCATAACAGAATTACAAGTGTTTCCTCCTTTATAATCTAGATGTATTTTCACTTTCTGGAAAGCAAGAAGCTTCAAGGAGGACTGAATAGTTGGCAATTCAAACACATAGAAGGGAAAACACCCTATCTTTTTGCTACCTGAAACATGACTAAGAAGTGGTGATGTTAAGGCAAGAAAGTCCCAAGTCCCAGGGCGAGTCTAAACTCTGGATGAAAAAGCAGAAACAGACCAATCCAAATGCATCCAAGCAAAAAATAGCTTTGGCAGGAGCCCATAGTAGACCATCCTCCATTATGAGCAAGAACTAAATACCTGCTAATTCCCACAATTAGCATTTTTCTCAGAAATTTATAAGAAGACACAAATTGTAAATATCTTTATGTAGTGCAAGTGGGATTTTGGGGACCCAACCACAAAAGATTCAGGGTGCTTCTAAAATGAAAGTGACAGTGACTGGGTTTATAGGGACAGAAGGTGGGTTTGAGTAAGCATAGGTATTACAATATTAGGGGACTTACCATTCAGCTTGGAGAGCTCAACAGTCCAAGCAAGTTCATATTATAGTAAAAGGAATATCCTATCCTGAGGGATAAAGCCATATTCCTTGTGTTTCTCTATTAACATTTTTTAATGTCTCTGCCACCTACCAGTGATCACAAGACAGAGTCGATGAACTTCTTTTTTTGAGGGGGGTTTCTCACTTCTTCATTATTATCTAACACACTGTCAAATTGAGTGCAATCGTGAAGCACTAGTGATGAACTGTCAGTACTGACAGAACAGTCAATCTGAGAAAACTATTATGTTTCCTTTAAATAAAGGTTATGGATCATCCATTTACCAACAGAAGCTATATATAAACAGATATATAAGTGAGTATACTTACACATATACATGAAAATGGAGATCAGATAAGATCAGTCTTGACAGAAGTCTACAACTCCTCATTACTTATTTCTTTGCTGTTAAATTTGATATATTTATAAATCCATTCTTAGGCCATAAGGTCTTATGCTGTGCTAGTTTTCCAATAACAGGTTTTCAAAATATTTTCAGGTTATAAGTTTGAACATTTTAGTCTATTAAATGCTGCCTCTGAATTCTTTTTGAATTTCTAAAACTATCTTACCACTTCCCAGCACTTTATTAGCCAAAGATTGTGTGTGTTGCTGATATGCTAGTGTATAAAAAACAGCAGGGCTAGTTCCACTCCCTTTGGGGGCTTAGAGACTATTGTCCCTAACTGTTTCAAAGTACTTTTCCTCCCCAAAGAGACAGCAGTGCTAAAATTGCACTGACTTGCTTTGAGGGAAGAAAAAAAATTCAGCTAACTCTTTCATAAAAGGTCAACTCACCTGAAGCAAACATTTCTCAGAATAAGGCTGGAGTGAGTATTTCCTTTAAAAAAACTACAATTTGAACTTCTAGAATAGTATTTTTAAAACTCATGAGTGTATTTTTCTAGATTTAAAAAAAAAAAAAGCAGAAAATAACATTTTAAAAGCACACCCTTCAGCTCATAAAATTCTTGACATTGTAACATTGAGTTCTGACAAGATTGGGCACATAATTAAAGGATTAGAAAATAATTTTCTATGCTAACTGTCTTGGCTGGAGACTGAAAATACTTGGATCCATGGCAAAACTACACCTCAAATAGATAACGAGATATTGAGTATTCATGTTTTGTTAACACAGAAGGCAAAGTTTATGACATTTAACACAGAAATATCACATCAAGAATAAAAAACAACAGCAGCTGAGATGTTACTACAAACATAAACGAGACCATTGATAGGAAAATAAGTCACCAGTGAACACAAAAGTGAAACTTACCAGGTTGAAACTGCTCATTGCCCACACTTGTGGTGATAGTCTTCCACTACTTCCCTCCTCGAGACTGCTTATCTTCATATCAACCTGATTAAAAAATAATAATAAAAAAAAATTAAAAAAGCCAATCCCAAACCCAATAAAATAAAATAAAATAAAAAAAAATAAAATACAGCAATGATATTAAAATCTTTAGATAGAATAACATGAGCAACTGGTCAAGAAATCCTTCAGTACATCAATGTGATAGAGCATGTTCCCCTTTCATGATTTTTACATTTCAAGATTGGGTACACAGCACATCTTAGACTGATCTTAAGCACTCATAAAAAAGAAAAACATCTCAGTGTAAACTGTTAAAATTACATAATACGTCTCCTCAATTTCCCTCTCTTTATGAATTTTAGTAAATAATATGGAAGCTTTAGAGCTCTTGTAGTCATAGACGGCAGGAGGTAAACCTTGTCATGCATTTATATGGATTGTAAGGATGGATCACAGAATCATAGAATGGTTTGGGTTGGAAGGGGCATGCAAAGGTCATGTAGTCTAGCCACGCTGCAATGATCAGGGACATCTTCAGCTAGATCAGGTTGCTCAGAGCCCCATCCAATCTGGCCTTGAATGTTTCCAGGAATGGCAAATCTACCACCTCTCTGAGCAGCCTGTTCCAGTGTTTCATCACCCCCATTGTAAAAAATGTCTTCCTTATATCTAGTCTAAATCTACCTCTTTTAGTTTAAAATCGTTACCCCTGATCCTATCGCAATAGGGCCTGCTAAAAAGTTTGTCCCCATCTTTTCTGTATGCTCCCTTTAAGTATTAAAAGGCAGCAATAAGGTGTCCCCAGAACCTTCTCTTCTCTGGGCTGAATAACAACAACTCTCTCAGCCTGTCCTCATAGGAGAGGTGCTCCAGCCCTCTCATCATCTTTGCAGCCCTCCTCTGGACCTGCTCCAACAGGTCGATATCCTTATGTTGGGGGCCCAACAGGGTGGGGTCTCACCAGGGCAGAGTAGAGGGGCAGAATCACCTCCCTCGACCTGCTGGCCACACTTCTTTTGATGCACCCCAGGATACAGTTTCTTTCTGGGCTGTGAGTGTGTATTGCTGGCGCATCCACCAGTACCCTCAAGTCCTTCTCCTCAGGGCTGCTCTCAATCCCTTCACCCCCAGCCTGCAGTGATACTGGGCGTTGCCCTGATCCAGGCAAAGGACCCAGCACTTGGTCTTCTTGAACCTCAAGAGGTTCACATGGGCCCACTTCTAGACCTTGCCCGGGTCCCTCTGGCTGGCATCCCATCTGTCAGGAGGGTGAACCACACCACTTAGATGGAGTCTTTTACGTCTCAGTTATTTTCCAAAGTCTACTTGCTGTTATTGAAGGCTTGTATTACCTGGGGAAGAGCTTAAAAAGCACTGTAACACTCATGTATCGATTAAAAAAAATTAAAACCATGGCTTTTGGTTTTTTTTAATTAAAAGGAAACAGACAACACTGGAGATCTGAAGTCCACCACATAGTGGTTCTTCACTAAAATCCTCTTCCTTCTCGTTATATAATCAGTTGTAATATCATTCTTAAAGTTAAAAGTAAGAAGACAGAAACTGCTGCTCGAATTGTTTAGTTCAGGAAATTAAAATAAACTTCCATAGTTTCCACCTAGGTCGAGGTTTGGCCTAAAAATAATTACTTATTTTCAAGATATTTCTTTAAAAAATAAAATGACTGTTTTATATTCTCCCCTTGAAACAACCTCTGTCAGCTTGGTTTTGAGAAGCACTAGGATGAATAAAATTGGAATAGGTCACCAAAAACTAATACCAAACTGACAAGTCGTTTAAGAAGATCGCAGCTGATACATTTTTTTTCCTGGAACAATTTGACATTGTCTTATCACATTAACTGGACAGGCTTAGATTAGTTAGGACTACTTTCATTTTGAGATGCTGGAAAAGTCAAGGAGAAAAGTTTCTTTGTTTTGCAAAAGTCTTTTTGCATAATCCCAGGAAAACTGTACAAGCTGAGATCTGCACAGAGTAAAGTGAATAAACATAGGATAAGTAATGCTACATTTTTCTCCAGGTGCTTTCTTACCTGTGCGCTTCTAAATTGCAGACTGGCTGGAAAAAGAGAGATGCTTGACTTAGGTTTCACAAAACTCTCCTTAATCCTTCTGAAGTTTTTTCCTACAATTAATACTAAATCTAGGTCTCAATTTTCTGTCCTTAAGCTCTCAGTTGAGACAACTGCTTATACGAGAGGACTCTGCTTCTTACACTGAGTTACTTTGTAGCTTTTTAAAGCCATAGGACCGTGATTGACATTCATAACCTAACCAATGGCATGAGGCTTTTTGAATTTTTCTGTGAAGAATCATAGAATCACAGAATAACTGGTTGCATAGGACCTGAGGAGGTCTCTTTACCAACATCCTACTTCACGTGCAGGGGAATTCAGACCAAGGACAGTTTCCATGATACATTTTATTCAAAAAGTAAATTGAGAGCTATAATTTTAGCAATTCCCCCTAGTTTGTACAAATTTCTAAGGGCAACTTAACCCCAATTTATTTGGTTTGTATTACTCCTCAGGAACTAATTGTCTTATATGCTTGTCTCTTACCTTGATGATATCTCTAATTTAACACAATTTCAAAGCCAAAGGAGAGAAGAGGCAACAGTCATAAACTTGCAATTCAGTATATGAAATGCTTTGGATATCCATCCATCCATCCATTTTTAGACATTACTGCTTCTATATCTTGACACAATGACACGCTTACAATTTGCCCCAGTCCAAGTTTATGTGACAGAAAACCTTTTCCTTCAAACTATTTTTAAAGCCAACAAAATAGCCACTTCATCCTTACTATAATGAATGATATTTGCAAGGTCAATGAACAATGTGATGTTTTCTAAGAGTGGCTATTTTTAATAATATCTACTTAGAAGGTATGAAGGCTAAGAGAATGATTTCTGTGTTTTTTCATGACTAGTTTTGGAGAATGTTCTATTACTGTTATAAATAAGGAACACTAGATAATTTCCTCACTGTCAATGAACTACTTTCTTTTCAGAATGCACTGTTTTAAACAATGTTCATAATAATGTATTTTGAGGAATTATGTTGTGATGTGCACTGCTAAGTGGTACTCTAGTATTAACTCTAATATACAGTCAGTATATTATTGAGGAAGGCTATAAGAATACCCACTTGACTTGTGAAATATTTTGTAGAATTCTTGACAAAAGCGAAGGGCCATAGGCTAAATTCAACTATTAATGAAGATGAAGAGGCAGTCAAGGTGACCACAAGAGGCAAACATTAATTACTCACATACTTAAAAAAAAAAAAAAAAAAAAAAAGGGAAAAAATATATCCCTCAGATTTTGTACACTTCACAGGAAACAAAATAACAAGTAGAGGTCAGCATAGATATATTCTCTATTTGGTGCAGGTGACAGAGTAGCATTGCTACCTATTATTGGAGGCAATGCGCATCATCTTGGATCTATTCTAGTCCTCAGCAGGGGAGTAGACAGAGTCATATTGATATATTCTTGAAATATACCAGCAAACTTATTGGCAAACTTTCAACTACTAATTTAATTTTATATCACCTGAATTCTGTGCAAATTACCATAAAACCCCTTCAAAGGCTTCACTTTTAACCCAGACACATCAAAGGTGAGAGTAGCGCTTGGCCGGGAAGAAAGAGGCTCAATGAGAATGGGTAGAAGAATGCTTCCGGTCTGAATTATCACAGAGAGAGTGGTAATGGACTGCCTCTTTGAGTTTAAGGCAATACAACTGATCTATTTGAAAGAAGATGAAAGAAAAGGGTAGAGTAAGACAGACATCAATTTATGCTATGCCACTGGTTTGTTTTTGTTTTTGTTTTTTTAATTAATTACTGAGAACCACCTGGGACTTTGATGCTATGTGCTTTACTGTTATTTAAGACATTTAATATTTTCTTTGTAAACTCAGGATTAAGTCAAAAGAGTGTCCAATCTCCTCAATGGAAATACAAAATATTTCAGTCCTGCCTTGTGAGTTACACAACATATTTTCTAAGTCATTCTACTTTTTCAGTATAAAACTCTGTAATGAAATCATATTTTCTGACAAGACTGAAACTGACTGTTCCTTAAACATCTGGCTACTTTCAATTTCCTGGCATATCTAAATGATGGCCTTATGTACCAACTTACGACTTCAACTTGTTTTAGTCCTGAAAGTCACCTGGAATCTTCAGCTAAGAAAATTATGTTGTTTAATTATTAATTAAAAGAATTATATTTTAAAACTTTGGAGGAAGGGAAAAAATGAATTTCACAACTCCAGAGCCAGAACACAAACAAACAAAACCTGGATGTATTTAAACTCTTGTACTTGTTTTTAAGGACTTGGGAGTGAGGCAGACAAGACCTTTGATATTTCTTCCTAAAATATTTATACACCTCAAAAGATTCAGCAACTGAACTTCTGGACTATGCATACACAGCTACTTATGATAAAAGCTTTAAACTGGAACTGTCGAACATAAATGTCTCCTCAGCATCCTGTATTGTTTCAGACTGAAAAATCAGGGACATGAAGAACTAAGATCAGTTCTGGCTTCATTCCACGTTTGTTGGCATTGGAGTAGGATCAGTCATAAATTATTATCTTACTGGGAAAGGGGAAAGAAGAGACTCTGAGTTAGAGTCCTTACTGAGGACAATCCTGGTCAAAACTAAGAGAACTTGTCTTCCTGTGTTCCCTGATGTTGAGCCAGTATCTAAGCAAAAAGGACTATTCATAAAGTAGAAAATAGGTCAAAAAATTGAGATATATCATGGAAACGCAGTATAGCAAGGATACACAAGAAACAGTATCTCAGTTTGTACAACCTGCATGTCATGATTTCAGCGCGTTCTGGTCACCAAAAAGAAAACAGAAATTCCCCCCCTGCCCCGGTTCCCCCAACACACCCTACCCTGAAGGCTGCCAACATTTTCACAAAGGTGTGTTCTTACTAAAAGCAGATGCTTTGTACTGTTTTCTAAATGTTTTACTACTGAAAATGGAATGTAGAGTGAAGGCCCAGAAAGGAGGCCATCAAATTGTAGAAGAAACAATGGAAAAAAATGAAATGAAACAAGCAAACCAGAAACATTGATTGCTAATAATCAGAGCTAATGTGTGAGAGATTTTTGCTTTGGGTAATGTCTAATTTAGAAACCTTGACTTCTTACATAGAAGGATAGATGTTTCTCCAAATACATTTTACTTCACAATTATACCACTGTTTCACCTAGCTTATGCTATTTGTATAATCAGTCTTAGACTATGAAAGGACACCTTCCTTTTCTGTGTAGTTTATGACTATATGAATGATAGATCATACATGATACGATAAATAGATTAAATTATTTATTATTGTGGTATGTAGCTCAGCAGCTTCCTATTTCAGTAACTTTATAAACTGCAAATATCACTTCTATGTTATTTATTTTAATCTAATTTTTTACAGTTTCTTTCACAAACATTGGCATTTGAGACATTTTCTCAACATCAGTTCCCTCTAAAGAGAGAATCTAAATATTCATATATATTTTTTATATATGTAAATATTATATATTAATATCTAAATACTAATGCAGATGTCTCCAGACAAATGGGACTAATGGAAACACTGTTTCAGATCCATGCTTTTATCATATTAGATATCTCCTTTCCAGTTTACATGTGTCTGAGGCCAATTAATCCTCATTTGTTCCTGTAGACACTTACTACAAGACTTTAAAATAGAAAGAAGTCCAAATCTTTCCTAATATGTGAATGGAATTTAGTAGACTGAGAGAATAGCCACGGTATGATCAGAAAGTAACAAAATAAAAGCAAAAAAAAAGAACTCGGAGCCAAAAAACCACAGCAAAAGATGGTAGTAGTATAGACTGCAATTACGTAAAAGGACTTGTAATCAATTGCTCCAGAAATATGTGTAGTAGTATAGCTTAGATTTCATTCATGAAATAGACTAGAGTTTTTGGTATCTTAAATGAATTAGAGTATATACTGGCATTACAAGAACTTTTTGTTTTGTTTTGTTTATAGAGAAAAAAACGTAGCAACAATAGATCCTCAATAGCAAATCATATTACAGATTTTTCCAGAAAGATGTAAAGATATGATTGGTTAAGAACTAAGATAACTGCTTATGAACAAGGACCAAATACAGACACCATATTCTTCTGACTATGCTTATGACTGTTAAAACCACATTTATTAAACATACTGGTGACATTCAGCTCCGGTCTTTAAACTGTCAGTTCTGGAATCTAGGGGGGTTTAACCAAGAGGTTGCTCACTTTATATGTGCATCCTCACTTTCCCTTAGTAATGCTGGAAACAGACTACTGCAGAGCTTAACATCTGGTCTGAGCAAATAAAGAAATTCTCATGGTGAAAATCACATTTTTGCCAAGTAATTTAGGTACTTTCCCAGCTGAGAAGTCAGAAATATCTTACCATTGACCAATACGACAAAAGACTGAGGACATGATAAGCATTTGAATCAGAAGACAAAATTTGGAATTTTGAGGATTTTACTTTTTATACTGCAATACAGGTACATCCTATCACAACTAGCAACGTTGAGAGGCAATCTGATCTGTTACTCTTTAAACAGCACCTATGCATTTCAAAGGGACTATTTATAGACAAACATACTTTCTCAGTGTAATCAAAGAACGTTGAGGCTTGATTTTAATTGTGTGCCACAGAGAAAATGAGGTGGCACCTGCAGAAACAGCAGCTATCAACAGTAGATCTACTATTAAGCTATTAGCCAGTTAACAGACCTGCACGTATCTGCAGCCTGACAGCCCCAGTCTTTCCAACAGATGAAAATAAATGCCTTAGTTAATTTGTCAAAACGTATGCATTAAATGGAGCACTCTTTCACCTACAGAGAAGATCACGTTGATTACATTAAACATAGATGGTACGCTTTCTAAAAGGATGCTGTGCACATGTATACACTTCAGCTGAAAGGACAAGATGCTGTCTCTACCTGCAACTGAAACGTAGAACGACGTTATGACTTGAACAAGATGCAATAATAATCCTAAAGGCAGTGGGCTTGAAAACTGTTTTATTAAACTGATCACAGGTTGGAACCCACTAAATATTTAAATAGAAGAATCAGATGGCTTGCAGGTGCTGGGTATCATAAACTGTTATTTGTTTGAGTACAAGTGAAGGATCCAACCTAATGTTTGACAACAGTCACACAAGCAAGATTTCCTATGAGCAGTAAATCAGTTTTTTACTCATTATCTGCAACTGTATTTTTATTATTTCTCAGTTGAGAAATCTAGTCACTTCTTACCTGTGATTTCTTATTCTAAAAAGCCAGTTACTATTTGATATGACAACAATCTTGCTAGAAACAAGAAATCTTCAAGAAAATTCTCCATGGGATTAATGCATCAGTTGTTGGGATTTTTCTGGAGAGTGCAAAACAAGAGCAGTAAAGGTATCTCTGAAAAAATAGTCTTTATTGATAGTGTCTGAAAGGGACACATGCTAGTGGATCTTTAGATAGCTGGAAACATTTAATAAAAAATGTTTTGCTTTGGATAAAGATTGTTTCTCCTTCAAACCTTTATCACTCTAATAGATTACATTCTTACACCATAAGGATGCTTCTTGAAACTCACATCTGCAAGGCAATAGACTATCTGTGGATAAAGTGCTTTTTTGTGTACTACAGGCATTTTGAAAAGAGCTTTTGGATAAAACTATATGAGTTCCAATATAAATAAAGAAATGAAGAATCTGAAAAATTGCAGCAGGCACTCAAAAATATATTGGTATGACAACCAGACAGATACAGCATGAATATGTGCAATTGAAGTCTTGTATTAAGTAAAAGACCTAACAAAATATGTTACATTATGGAGCTTGAACAGTCAACAAAAGCAATATTAAACCTCAGCTATAAACTTTTACTGTTCCTCGTACAGGGTTGGAGATACTGGGGAAAAAAATAAATATCTAGAATTGTTCTTAGTAATGCCAAAACTGCAAGCAACCATGTTAAATCTGCCCTTTCTAGTTTGATCAGTGTTAGATGAAAAAATGCACTTGTATTTTACATGTGTTCTGCCTTTGTAAATTATTTCACAAAATGTTAAATCAGGGCTTATCTCAGCCCTTTTAAAATTTCAGCATCTCTCCCTCCTGCTCATGATGGGCCTGCCTCCCATCTACACTCCTGACTTACTAAACAAGTGCATTATTTTTATCTTAAGTGGTAGCGTCTTTACTTAGGAATATGCTAAGGGAAGTTTCAAATGCTTCAAAATTCTCTTTGAGTTTCTGACATGGTGAAATGTGGGGGGTCCACTGGAGGCAGTCATGAGTAGGTACTGCTCTGTCCCTGGGGAAAGGGTAGATGGGACAGATGCAGAAATTTCGACTCATTCCCAGCTCATACTGCCAAATAGTTCACCACACAAAATAAGCTTACCTTGTATTTACAGTTTGTATTTTTCATGTTTTCATCTCTGATATTTCACAGAATGACAACACAATGAAAGGTACTAAAGAATTTTTGCAAAAGTTGAGGGGATCCTCAGGGATGTCTTAGACTTCAACCAGTTTAAGCTGCACAGCAATGGTTTTCCAAGCAGACTCCTTAGTTTATATTAGGTGCTGCAGTTAGGGTAGCAGTTCTGCCTACATTTCATATACAGAGAAATATGATAAATTAATCACATTGAACTAAAAAGCTAAAGATTATTTCAGATAGAGCTGTCATCTTAGATTCCTAATTATTTTAATTATAATAATTGCAGTATGGAGAATATTACATTGATCTGTCACATCAGGTACTACAGTAACTAAAAATTGCCTTTATTGCCTTTCAAGCGTAGATTATTTTCACCCCCTCGACTACTACTCTGAATTATGCTCAAGTCTATCTTAATGCCCAACTTGTATTTATCAGTTCCCTTCTTGTGCTTTCCTATCTTGTACTCTCCTACCTTCTACTCTCTTATCATGTTAGTCAAGCTCAAAATCCAACCTTCATCCACTTGGAGTGCTCAGGATTATGCTTCTTTATCCTTCTCTGTCATCCTTATCTTCTTACACGTCAGATTTCATCTTCAGGACTCTATCAAAGATACTAGCCTGAACATAGCATTTTTTTCTTCTTGAAGACCTTCACCCTTCTTCCAATGTTCACTTCCTTTCATCTTATCAACTAAACAACAGCCTATCTGAAAGGAAAAGCAAAATTGTGTCCTGGAGATGAATAGAAGAGTATTGTTATATTTAAACTGTTGGTGACTAATGAGTAGGGAATGTAAAATTTTGAGGTTTTGGTCTCCATTGTCAAAACATAAGCAGAAGTGTAATTGATTAGCAAAAAGTTATCTTAATAATTTTTGAGACTAATATTTTCTATTAATGACAAGATAACTAATGCAAGCATCAAAAGGGGGAAGTTCACCACCAAATAAATGCAGTCACATACAGGTGCTTCAACTCCCTGAATGAAAAGTTGGTTCTCCTGGCAATTTCAACCCCTCATGGCTCTGCAGGGTGTGCTGTCCTTGTTTCCAGCCTATTGGCAATTTACTGATGGCACATCAACACAGTTATTCAATAATAAATAAAAACTCCAACTAATTCTTTGCGTAAAGGAAGCAACTTATGGGACCTTCCACGTTCACCTGGGCTGGTGTTTCTGATCATCTCAACCTCTATGACTGAGGAGCACCCAGCCATCAGACCTGACTACAGTGCATCAGCTCTCACTGTACACACAGCTACTCTACGATACAAGTTTTGTATATGTAGTGATAGTGTTTAATAATATGTAGAACAAATCATTAGTACTAAATGTGTTGCTAATGAATGAATTTAGAAAAGTGTTTATTTTAAATTTAAAACTGGTAAGATTTAACTGTATACTGATCAATACACACTGTAGCTGACATTTTATCAGTATCAGATACTCCCAGCGGAGCAATCTCTATTTTCCCACCCATGCACGCACATCCAGAATCATTTGCAACACAGACCCTGTTCAACATCAGAATTCAGGTAACACACAGGTATTACATGTAGAAGTAAGTACAATTTGCCTTGTCTTGTAATTATTAATATTTTTATTTGCAATATTTTTTTACCAATATTTTTACACACTGAGAGCTGATATTAATTAAGAAATGCTATACTCTCAAGAAAATATACGCAATAAGGAGAATCCAAGAGAGAAAAAAGAATCATGAAAGGTTTAGAAATGTGATCTACAGATAAGGACTGGGATAAGTAAATCCGTTTGTTCAAAAAAGAGAGATGACTGAGGTAGTACATGACTTGACACTAAGAGGTTAGTGATTAAGTGTTTTCAAGTTCCACTGAAAGCTAGACAAGGAATGTTGATAAAAGTTGCAGAAACAAACTCTTTGGGCAGTTAAGTAAAGATTATGTTGAGGATGTAGAGGACTGCTATCTTGAATAAACTTAGCAACTTGGACACAAATCTGTCAGGAATGACCTGGCTACAATGAGCTCAACCTCAGGATCTTGAACACTTGCATCTACTCATTTAACGTTTCTTAGTAATAAAAATCTACCTAAGAAATTAAATATAGCTTCAGCAACAACAGAACCTATAAGACTAAAATTTAAATTTATGATTATATTATGCCTGAACATGCGTACAGCTTGCCTTTTACAAAGACAGAGTTTTGAAGCTCTGATGTGGCAACAAAACCTGAATTTATTCTCCAAAAATGTATCTGCAATGCATATTCACATACATTAGATAGACCTAGCAAAATTCAGCATTTGGGACTGTCAAGGTTTAGGCTAGACTAGCCATTGAGGGGAACGACAGATGCTCTCCCCCACCTCTCTCTTCAAGGAGAGGAGAAAGAGAGAGAAAAAGACTTATGGATTTAGAAAAAAATAAACTACTTTAATGAAATATAAATAACAAAATAATAAAAAGAAAATAATGAAATATTTTCTTTTCCCAATATATACAAAACCTTATCAAGCTCTCAGGATGACAATCACATCACCGGCTGGCACTGGGGCAGTCCCAGACTGGACTCAGTGATGGATGAGAACTGGATTCTGGATCTGCATTCAGGATCAGGATCAAAGGCATATGAACACAGAGAGTTCTCCTCAGATGTTGGCCATTGAAGAAAGAGAGCTGACCCTTTGATCCCTCAGCTTTTATGCTGACCATGAGGCAGATGGGATGGAATACCCTGTTGGTCAGTTTTGGGTCACCTGTCCTGTCCGCTCCTCCCCACAGGTGGGACCCCTCTACACTTTTCTGCTTCCGACCCTCCAATGGGGCAAATAACAAAGTGAGCTGCCCTTGGCTGTTATAGCAATGAGTATAAGTAAGAGCTTCTCTGCATACCGTGCCTGGACATTAGCTATAAACATCCGGCCTTATCACTCTGAGAGCAAACAATATCTGCACAATCTGCTATTAATTTCAGTAGTTAGAAGATGCTTACCTGCAAAGTAAAATTACTGAACAGAAAATTGGTTCTGTTTTACCTCAAACCAGGACCAAGATGTACATTATGAAAGTAACCATTACCCAAAAATTCTATGAACTTGCAAGTACAACATGAATTTATTAGACAGAAAAACAAGTGTGTGCCAACCCCACATTGCTTTAACTTAGAAAGTTTACACACAACAAAATTTTGTTGGCATTATTGAATTAGCCACTCATGCTCTCTCTTCTTTTTTTTTTTTTTTTTTTTTTATTTAAACCTTGAAGACACTTGAGACCTCCTCAGTTCAGGGACCTGGATAACTCACTCACTCCAATTTCTGAGACCCTTATTTATGCTCTGAGTTCAGCAGCCTAAAATTTGCATGCTTGAAAATTAGCTTTATTTAAGTCAAATCACACTGCTCCAGGTAAGCGTCAGAAGTATGAAAGATTTATTCTTGGTCCTCTCAGGAAGGTGCACAGATGGGGATTTTATGATGCCTACAGGAGGTAAGTACCACAAAAATCTCAAGGCTCAAGTTCAGAATTCAAACCTTGCTGAGCTGCATAGAGATTCTCCACTGTAACCAAACCGTGCAGATTCTGTTTTTTTTACCTTACATAGAAGACCTACTGATATATTACATAAGAACAAAAAATCTGTGCTCTGAAGAGGGAAAAAAATAGAGGAAAGAGATTCCTTTTGTAATTTCAAATACCTCTCAGCTCTCATTTCTGATCAGTTTATAGAATTTTCTTCCAGATGAAGGTCCTGTGTTGCAACAAAAACTTCTTCAGAGTTCTTCAGATTATATTCTGCAAATTCTAGTGAAAATCTACAAACAACCAGTAACAAACTTCAGAATCCAGCAATGAAGGGCATTTTAGATAAGTACTTAGCACGATAAATTAGACACCCTGCAGGAAGACTTTATAGTCTGTAGACTACCTCAAAATAGTTTGCAAAGGTTAAGTGCTATCACCTCCTACAGTCAGAATGTTCCATCATGTAAGTTTTGACCAAATAATTTAGTGCATTTACCCAGTTGCTAAATACACTAAACTAATTTTCAGATTTTTTTGATTAAATTATTATATTTTCTTTTATTTTCCTTGCCACAAGACTTTCACCACTACATCAGTTTTCATCTACCAGAATACTTATATTTCAAGGAAGTAGCACTGAAATAAAGTATCACTAGCATGGGAAGAACATTTTCATTTGTAGTCCGAAAAGCCATGTATTGAAACTTTAATAACACCTACAAAGGCAAATAATGTGGACTATTCCACAGTTCTAATTTACTGATAGGCAGTCTTAAGTGTGAGAAGCTGAAATTCAGAGCTATTATTGACAACCTGCTTCTTTGACATCATGATTCTAAGTTGTTTTCAAAGTGGACAAAATATAATTTAAAAGTAAAAATTAATTAAACAAGTAACTCCTGCACTACAAAGTTTTATTATTCTATATGATGCAACACAGCAATAAAAACAGCAGTAAAAGCCCATAATGCACAACTGTAGCTTTTTAGTGCCATAAAAATGCACTTTCAAGACAGTAGCACATTATAGTTTAAGTGGAGCTCTACATTAGATAGTATGAGAAAATGAGGCATGAAAGGAAGATAGAAAAGCCTTCTTAATAGTTCCTGTGCAGATAATGTAGACCAAAGACAATCAATAGCTGTGCCTCATTTATTTTATGTTTTTGAACACTTAAAGGCAAAATGTTAGTATTTGCTGTACTGTTTGGCTTCACAGCCCTGCATCAGTAAAGACAATACAGATTTGCACATTGTGATGTTATTTATATGAATTTATATTCAAATGACATGTGGTTATTGTCTGTTAATATGAAAGGTAGCACCTACTCCATTAGTCTGGATTCACTAAAAATCACATTGGCCTACTAATTTGGTTAGTCATCAAAATGACCCAAACAATGAATCCAAATGTTCATAAACACTTTATAAAATCATATAAAATGTATATCAATAACTAAAACATCACATTAAATACCCTAATAAATCAGACTAACCTTATACTGTCTGTGAAGCTACTCCTGACTGAAAAATGAGACTAAAAAATATATGGCTTTCAATGCATTTTCACATATCTTAACAATTATTCTCTAAGTGTTTAAATATGATTTTGTGTGACAGTCATATTGCCATGTTTCAAATCCTTATTACCTCAATCAGCTATATCTGTTAATACTAAAATCAAAACAAACTACTGAGCTGTACTTGAAACCTAACAGGGAGAGCCAATATATGAAAAAATATTAAAGAAAAGGTGTGCTGGAAAAAATACAGCACAGTTCTTTCAAAAACACATAGTGGAGCAATTTTATCATATTCAAAATCTACTGCATGGGTCAAGATAGAAACTGGTTAGTCCTTCTACGTAAAAGTTCTAGCTAATTATAATAGCCTAAATGAAACTGTAAAGCTTTTTCTAAAATTCTAGAGAAAGAAGATACAGTTTGGACTTCCACAGCATTCTCCCTGCACAGTTTCACTATATATTTAGAAATCTGGGTAACAGGAGACAAGTCTGATCCAATAAACCTCCACATTAATATTTTTAACTTACTGGCTTCACTCCTGTAACCTGCTTGGCAGTGCCATTATTTTTATCGCTCCCCAAGGAAAACAGTCACTGAATGTATACGCCCCAGTAATCAAACATAAGGATAAGGTTTGACCTCTTGTTTACAATAGGTTTCACTCCTGCACAAAAGCCAGACCACACTACTAATATATTTGCTAATATATGTAGTTTTATAACCTAGTGATTTTCTAAGCTTGTGTGTAGGAAATTAGTATTGCAAATAATTAAATGAAATTGTGTTTTACTTGTGTTTAACCTTTTTTATGAGCAGTGTTAAATCAACAAAGAAAAGCTGCTACTTCACAGTAGGGCAAGTCATACTTACAGAGTACAGCGGTTGCACCAAGTACACCTCACACAGAAGTGAATAAAGAGGTCATCTGTAACAGATAAACACCACCAAGCATGTGCACAGGGGAACAACGAACACCGCAATTAGTGAATTATAAGAACTTTGGATGTATGGAGTTCAAGAACTGGTACAATTCTGTTGATCAAAATTTATAGCTGAAGATTTTGTCATCTATCTCCCAGCGCAGAGATACAAATCTTGGCAAAAATACCTATTTTTCAGACTTGCTTTCTCATACTATTTCCTACCCAAAGGTAAATGCATTAACTTAGAATCTTCCCTGATTTACAATTACATATAGGAGGGAGGTGAATTAGGCTCTTCCACTTTGGCACACCGGACACAGAAATCTGAAGTACTTTTTGAATCTCTCCTTACTGAATCCAGTCATGCAAAAACTCCGGTGGTAATGAATGATAAGGATAAGTCATTGGTGGAGCTGTTGCCACAAATATTTTAATTTAAATTAGGGATTCACAAAAATTTGAGAGGCAAAAAAAACCCTTTTCAATGCCAATTTATTAAAAACCTTGGAATTTCTATAAACTGAAAGCTTTTATTTGCCCCCAATGGAATACCTCATAGTGCTCCCAATGAGTACCTCCTAGTACTTGCCATTAACAGAATGCTGTGGCTCACAGGTGTACAAAGAACAGAGCTATTTTCTAAATACAATGTCCCAGAATTGAAGCTTTTTGTACAGCAAAAATTTACACCGAACTTGAGAACCCTTGACTGTCAGGGCCTCAACACAGAAAAGTGGATGCTATGAAACACATTTTTCTGTTTCATATAAATTGCTGGAGAATTCATTTGCTTAGGCTGAACGAAAGCACATAACTCGAGACTGAGTGTGCAGGCTGAAGCAAGATTTGGGAATTGCATCCAATGGCTAACATAATCTAATGCTGAAACGGAAGAACAACAGTGTCTTACAAACTACCACGTACACAAATTAATCTGATATGGTTTTCATTAAAAATCTGCTAGAGATACACAAAATCCCCCTCCTTCCCAATCTTTTACATATTGCTGCTTGTCCATTCCTAAATTATGGACCTGCAATAAATGTCATGGACAACAATATGCTTCCTATTTCCATAACATGACTGTTATGGAAAGAAAGAGAGAGAAAGAGAGAGAAAGAGAGAAAGAATGATAGAGAATTAATCAGCAGTACCTGATACCTGTACACTGGTGGTACAATGAAAGAATGTAACTAATTTCCCTGGAAAACCCTTTTGTAATGCCAGATAATATTTAGTAGTATAGTCACTCTGCAGATTATCATGGGATGAAAGTAGTGTAGTCACAACAAAAAATAATAACCATCAACTTTAAATCTAATATGTCCTTTCTTATGCATTTGCAAAGAATTTACAGCTACTATAACTAATCCGCTTTAATCATAAAACTCTCAATAACTTTTATTAGTGGTAAAGGAAATGGTTGGAAGGAAAAGAAAAAGAGGACATTGCAAGCAAGGTAGAAATTTAAACAGAATATTCAGCTTTTAGTATTCACAGAATCCTTTCTCATTAATTCTCATTAATAAGATTTTCAAGAAATGAAGGGGGAGGATTTTGTAATTTATGACCATTGCAAGGTGAGGACAGGAGGTAAAAGATGTAGGAGCAAATGATATCAAGCAATTTTAAAAAATATTAAAGTAATAGTGATGATCATAGTAGTTTGGTTTTTTTAATTAAGTCCCTAACAATTGTGCCAACTAAATCTGTCTTAGCATTTTTAACTACGTAACACTTTCTAGCCTCGACGTTTATCAGCAAATATCACAGAAACTGGAAAAGATGTCAGTTAAAAGCTGACATCTGCATGGCATTTGAGTTCCTGTCTACAGCTCTGGGGTATTCACTTGGCTCCATCCCACTCTTTTGTACTGTCTTTGCACTAAGTGGTGAAACAGGATCTCTGTTGTTGTCCCAACATTTCACTCCTTCCATTATGCAGATAGCTCCCTACCACAGACTGGTCTGTGAGTATAAAATATGTACAAATCCCAGAGCAGGCTTTTAACATCTGTCTTTGCAAACAAAGCTGGAAGGACACAGACCATTTTTTACCAATTATCAGTTGAATGTCTTGTATTCCTTTTTCAATTGTCTTTAACTCTTAAGTTTTCATGTTGATTAATGCAAAATGCCTAATTACAGCCTGATATGTAGGGATGGAGGAATGACAAAATAATTATTTTACTGGCCATCACTAGAATTCCTAACGTTCCTTTATGTAATCACTTTGATCTCCTGGGAATTATTTTTAAGAGCAGTAGAAAAGAGGTACAATCTATTATGAATATAGACATGAAAAGATTTAATATCCAGTAAATGGCTGAGCGTGAAACTTGCTTAACCAGGTTATTTTTACACCTGTTCATCCAGGTCAGCAGAGAATCCAAGATGTATATCAATTCCATGTGGTATTTCGAGGCTTATTTGTCAGACATTCCCAAAGTATGTTACTGCCATTCATTTCTGCTGTCATACCCAGGCGTAAAGAACAAGAACAAGAATTCTGTCCTTGGATCAGAATTCTAATGTTACACAGTGTTGTTTTACCAAGAGGAGTGACACAGACAAGGATGACAGATACTCATTCAATGACAGAATGATCATCAGTCTTTGCAACTCCATTAACCATAGCATAACTCTTTGCCATAAGTCATTATCTCCGGTGGAAAACATGTCTTGAACTAACATCAGACATCAAAGACACCATGAAAAAAATCATGGAAGGGCATGTAGTTAACCTCATCATCTCTCCGTATATCTCAGGATCCTTAACACCTTATTTTTTTTGTCTATTATTTAAACTCTGTCTAAACACATTTTGCAGTCCTTCATAACACACACTTAGCAGAGCCTGAAATTTGATGGAACACATGGGCTTTAATGAACTGCACAGATTTTAATAGTAAATAGGAAACTCAGGTAAGAAATTTAAAGCATTCATCATTAGTTTAACTCCGTTCATAAGGAAAAAGATGTGAGTTTTTGTATTGAATTTAATGGCAGTAAACCAAAACAACTTTTGTTGGTTTGGCTTTTTTTTTTTTTTTCCAAAATAATCCTACTTTAGATGTCAAGACTGATTAAAGGACTTTGATTTAAGCAAAAGAAATTGGTGCGTGAGGTGAAAGACTTATTCCATAGGGAAATCACCAAAATTCTATTTGAAGTGGGTTAGTTCACTGAGGTCTGTGAATGGCTAGACCTTCAGATCAGCAGTTGGAGAACAGGACTCACACCTACAGAAAAATATCAAGAAGGACATGTTACTTCTTTTCACAAAAGACATTAAGGTTTTGCTTTGTGTGGACAGGCTAAACTAAAGAAGTACTGTAATTCTTTTCCTCAGGAAATTGTTGATTGACAATGTCACCAATCACCATAACCAATAACATTATTTAGGAAAAAAATGATTAAAATATGTGGTGAGGTGTCACACAAAAGCTGAGTTACTAGAAATCCTCTCATGCTTAATGCTAGCTTCACCCTTTGTTGGTGCCTTTCAAAACAGAGCTAATACCAACACTTTTCAGATTCTTCTAAAACCCTTGATCATATTGGCTACAAAATTCAACTTACACACCCTAAGTACCAACAAGAAATGGATATAACTGTAATTAAATGTATTGTTTTTATTTTCTGCTGACCCAGATCGGGGTAGTGCTCAATTGCTCCTCTGCAATGTGTGCTTTCTGACATCAGATACTACAGAATTCTAGCTTAGTCATACCTCCTATTTACGATACATTTGCTTCTCCTGAACTTTTTTGAGGTCTGCCTCTCTCTACCTCCTCTAATTCCCTTTGCTCTTTTTCAGGTGCTACCTTGTACGTTAACTGTGCTGCACTCCCCCAGGAAACACGAAACCAAGTTTCAAACTTGTGTTCCTTATCTGTACAGCTGGGAATTGAATACCTTTTCCTAATCAGGAGTGCCCTACTCACTGAATTACTGACTGCAATTACTAAAGGTAAATTCTCCTGATCATTCAAGAAAAAAACCCAAACCTCAACCAAAGAACTCAACAATGCACATTTCTATGTCTTCTGATTCAGACAGATGTGTCTCTGTGGTGAAGGAGGATAGTGGTATTACAATACTGTCAGCACTGCTACTGGAATTCCAGCACATCAAATCATTGAGCTACTCGTGATCATACTACATGCAATCAAACAAGTAGCTGAGGTTTGTCCACACAGCTGAAGCTGTCATCAAGTATTTAGTTTGGAGTGTCTGATTGTCATAGTCATCGTAGGAAACGTTCTGCCTGCCTTTACTTATATGCGATGTCTAAATACATTCTTTCATTATATTCTTGGGTCTAATCAACCCTATTTCTGAGAAATTATTCACCTGTATTAGCTCCTTGAAAAGAGGAAGAGCTTGTTCCCTTTCTCTGTGTTATATGATCTACTGTCTCGCATTAGACTGTACGTTGTCATTTCATTTCTGTGATTAGCATTTTCTTCTGGTATCATTAAGAGTACCATGATATAGCCAATAAAACTTAAATAATATTTTTATCCCCTGCTTTTAAGTGCTTCTATGAAATACTTTACCATCCTCAAGTGATACAGCTTATACGCACTGTAATTTAAAACAAAGAAAATACATTCATTTTAATTGCTTCAGTTCACCTCTAGCTTCATATAAAAGATAGCATTTAAGAAAATGGCTGAAATAAACATGTGCTGATGCAAAAATGTCCTCCCTTCCCCCTACTTCTCCACAAGTGCCACAAAAACATCAATATTAATAGAATATTTCAATGTTCCTTTACGCCAAACTGATTAACATAGTCTAGTTTAATATGAGTAGTTTAAAGAAATAAATGAAACCCTGCATCATCACCTACTCCTCAAAGGAGATTTAAACAAAGCTGTCAACCAGATTTTCCATGAATAATGAGCAAAACAAGGAAGTAGTCTAAAAAATTCACTGATATTAACTGATTGAAAAAGGAACTAATACTAACTTTAAATGTCTATGCGTGTTTGCTACTTTTGATTTACTTGAACTGTTTAGCCTAAGACTAGAAAGAAAATGGAAGAATACTGCGTCTTTGCTGCACTAAATGTCATCTAAAGACATGCATATGTCTTCTCAAACACAACAGGAGAATTGCTGTAGTCATTCTGAAGTGTGATACATAAGTTCTCAACTTATTATTAACAGCTTGAAAAAAAAGAAGCATGTAAGAGCCCAGCATTACACTGACTGTTCTTAAAGTACTTTTGAAGGACAGATGCTTCAGGTTTTCTAGTGTCATTCAGTAGTGCTTAAGAAGCCTGGAAAAAATACATTAAGATTTAAGTACAAAGAAATTTGATCAAAAAGTAGTATCCATTTTTCTGAACAACAAAAAGTTTCAAGTAGTGCTTTAGCTCCAAAAAGTAATTGAAGATGGCTTCACAATTTGGTGGGGAACCTATTATAGCAGGTTTAGTCTAAACAGTAAAAGGGAGGTGGAAGTAAAAAAAGATCAAATGCTTATTCAGTAATGCAGTGAAGTTGGTTTTTTTATGATTTCAGTAGTGTGATGTGTCCTTATTACGAAGTCTCATTTAACTAAGGCTGAGATGTTTGTCAGTGGAACAGCATATTCCACCTTCAGTTAGGTGAAGCTGAACATCCTGAATGGAGCCAAAGAGAAATGTCGAAATACAGCTACAATGAATTGCACCAAAACGGTAAATTACAGAAATTGTCTCTGTCAAGTAACACATTTCATAATGCAATTTTAGATATTTTTCTTAGTTTGTCTTTTTTGGTCATCAGGCTAGCATTAGACAATATTTTTCTAAGTCTACTTCAGCTGCTTTAAAATTTGGATCTAAGTTACATGCTGAACATCTATATTGCTTAAAATATAAAGCCTTTATTAAAACACAAGAAACAGCAGCTCTAACAGGATTTAGAAGTAGTTTTTTTAGCTTTGCATTTAATTTAATGAAAATGCGAGCTTTTTATTATGTATAATAGTTCTCTTATGGTTGGAGGGCAAATATATACAAAGAAACCAATGAAAATAAGAATGGGACTCTTCAAATAGGAAACACTACATTAGATAAAGTGATGTACATTTCTTTTGAAAGGAATACACCTATTACCTCAACATTTCCTTCATCTAGCATCTAAGACACAAGGAACTTCACCAAACATTGGGATGACTTTTTGGAGAATAAGACACTAATAAGCAGAAATAAGGATACTGGTGGTCTGCATGGACTTTGGACAGTGTTTAGCAAATATTGGTAGGTTTTTATTCCTCTACCACTCTTTCTCTTTTTTCCTTTTTTTTTTTTTTCACCCTCTGAAGGACAAAAATTTACAAAGTAACCAATGATAATGAGTTCGACTTTTCAAACAGCAAATACTACTTCATAGTGACACGCTATATAAGTAAGAGAGTCAAGAATATGACCTTGAAACCTCAAGACCAGATTTAGTTTACTGAGCTACAGCTCACAAAATGCCATTACTGTGTATGCTACCATATGTTGTCTCAGTGTCTTAGCATATAGAATTGGATTGCTGCATGACTTTCTGAATAATTCCCCTAAATGCAATTTCTTCCTAAGCATACAAAATACAGATGCTGTGATTCAGCATGCACAAGGAGGTCTCAGTATGAATCTTGAGTTCTGAGAGAATTACATTGGCTTCCTGTTCAACACCAAATTGATTTTAAAATTGCTGTATGACAACTTACAGTATAAAGCTCTGCACAATTTGGAATCTCTGTTTTTATCTAGCCTATTATCTTTAAGAGTTTGGAGGTTGTCGAGACCATCTGATGTTGGCCGTTTCAAAGCAGTTCACATACATTCAGCTGTTACGCTTGTCAGTTTGCAATCCATTTCCAGCTGGGGTCTAGAACAGAGATTCAGATTCATTTAAACATAAACTTTTATGTTTTCAGTCTGACATCTTCATCAACTGAGCACTGGTGCTTTGTATTTTATGTAGCTGAAAGTACAAAAATAAACAAACAGAAAATTACTTAGCGAAGGAACATTTTTGCATCAAAAGATATTCTATTTGTTTGTCCTTGTGCTGTAAATAAACTCGAAGCTGTTGCTAAATACTTGAGATTGTTTTCCAGTAAATACCAAGGTTTGATTATATATAGCAAAGAGGTGTCCACCCATAGCTCTTTCATCCCATGAGTCTGGGATCAGATTTGCAATATTCATTCATATTAAGAATGGAGATAATTGTTAACTGCTTTTCTGCCAGTGAACATGGGAATGGGTGCACCTGATCAGAGCAAAAGCCATCTGATTGAGTCCAAAGGCAGGTGCTTAGGGAAGAGCATAAGGATGAGGGAAATATTTCTGTGCGATTAAAGTAGTTTTCTATTGTCTCCCAGTGTCTGGCAATGCGTTGTTCATGGACATCCTCAGCAAAGGTAGTCCTTTCAGGCTTAACAGTCTTGTATGGATTTTTCTTCTAAGTGTTGACTTAATGTATGTATGTCTATCAATCATGCTGTCCTACAGCAACACATACATACTTGAAATACATGTTTTGTGAAAGAAACAGATTTTTTCACTGCTTATGAAGTTAATTTTGGAAATATTTCTAATTATATATACACTGGTATTTGTTGGCTATAATAAACGTGATTACGCTTCTGCTCAGAAAAAAAGGACAGAATGCCAACATGTTCAATACACAATACCAAAGATACCACTTTACTGTGGTAATTCCAAGCCTGCCAGGAATAGCTAGATCTCTAATAAGTATGTCCTTTCAGACATTACCAATCTACTACCATCGTCATTCTTAGGATTAAGAGATTTAGCACAATGTTTTCAAAAGAAATTACAATAATTTTCTGTGAAATTTTAGAAAATAATTAAATTTTCCCAGTTAAAATTTTATTGCTAATGAAATTTATTTGCCTTTATACAAGTTTATTGAAAGGGAAGATATTGTCTATTTTTTCTGATAATTTTTCCTGTGCAGTATACTATTACATTGATTCACGTCGCTTGTGCTACCATAAGGTGGCAGCATATAACACATATTTATTTTGCTGAATTTGTATGTAGTAGATATGTATTTTCTGTGTGCTTTAATGCACGTTATCACATTTAACACAAATGTGCTTTTAGAGAGATCGTTAACAACATATTTCAAATTACCCCGACAAGAAGTTTTTTAAATTGTAAAATCTTTTGTGCATATCTGTATCGATCCTAAACTTTCACTGAAAGATAATTTTTCCCAAAGAGTACAAGGTCAGTAAAAATTGAAGTGCTATAGTTGACACAAACATTCATACAACTACATTTTTTTTGCCACATACTTAGAAATCAATATTTGTTGAAGCAATCTTGAAAATAACAAATTGTTTATAGCTATGCTTTAGTAGTTGGTTGTCTGTAAGTGTAACAGAATACCAATACCAGTACTCCTTGAATGCCTTCCAAACAAAATTGCCATCAAAGTACTGTAATTTGAATAAAAAGAACAAAAGACTGTTTTGTTAGGGTTGTAGTTTTACATGTTTCCATATCTTATTTTCAAGGACTAGTGGTTTAAAAAAAAACACAAAACAAAGCAAAAACAAACCAAAAAATCAGATTCACTAGGTTACGATTGAGGTTTTAACACTAAAGATAACATGGCCAAATTATAATTTTTTTAAAAAATTTATATTACTAAAGATTTGTGTTCAGACTGGATTTGAAAAGCTACAAAAATTTGTGGCCTTACTGCAAATCATATGTCAGAAAATTATATTCCTGTTATATGCAAGAAGAAGATCAGAGATATTGATTGGTATTTGGAATAATCTGTTTCTGAGGTACTTCTTGCTTTGGGGAAGAAGTGAAGTAATTCTAAATAGGTGTAATGAAAAATAAGAGTGGTTAACAATAAGAGTGGTTCAGAATTGCAATAGACGGTGCAGAAAGGCTGTGGAATTACCATCATTTGAAATTCCAAAGCTACTGAAGAAAGGCCACCAGTGGCCTGGCCTAATGTTGAAGTTACCCTTGCTTTGAGAAACAGGTTAGACTACATATCTGCAGCTATGCTTTACCACACAATTTTCTATGTTGTCTATGAATGCTCCTATTCTGCATCAGTGCTGTGTTTGGCACAGGTGCTTTGACAGAAAATAAGAAAAGGCTTAGTTGCATATGATGCATGTATTTACTTCCCAAGGAAGGAGCCTGCCTTCCCTCCAGGCAGCAAGGATGGTGTGTTGACCGGCACTAACAGTGATAATATTGCCTTATTTAGCACCTGGGGAACACTCAGACACCACCGTCTGTCTTCTAAACAAGTATATTTCACTATCTTCTTTAGTTGTCAACCCTCTGTTGTTTGTGTATGTCCTCAGCAGCTTCCGTCATTGTGTTTGGACACTATGTAAATTAAACTCAAAGATTCTCCTACTCTTTCTTGTTCTTCCCTCCCTGGAGTCATAACTCAGGTATTTTTCCCAGCTCTGAAAAAAAAAGAGAACAGTCATGACTGCTCGGCTGCTGCCCTAATTTCTGTGCTGGCTCACCTGACTTGAGACAGGGATCTTGTCCCACCGTGTCACTTCTACAGGAAACACCACTGGATTCTTTCTTTCTTTCTTTCTTTTGTAAATCCAGTCATGCTAGTCTCAGTTCTAAGATGACTGAGCAGTAATACAAGTGTGAGTTATCACATTGCATATGGTCTCACTATACACCATGCTATTATATCAGTGGAAGGACCAATACAGAGAATTTTTATAATTAGCAATTATCAAACTGTTTATGTGACCAGTTATCAAATTGCTATGAATGTGAAAATTCAGAATTATCACAATGTGATAATTCACAATTATCACAAGGATAAAAAAGGTTCTTTTCATGCTAGTTTTGAATTGGCTTTGTAAACTGTTCACTGGGAGAAGAAGGAATGTCATAGTACTAATCCTATACTGCTTTCGCCTGTATAACCTTTTAACCAAGTTCCCACCACAATTAACCCTTAAGCAAGTCTAATTTATATAGGGGAATGGGTCTTACAGCCTTCTGCTCTGCGACTCCTGTAAAACCCCCTTGGGACTGCCTAGAAATTCTTGCTCATTACTGCAGTAGAGAGTACTCAGTGCAAGAGCACTAAAACACAGCTTCAGACTGAAAACTATCAAAACCAACAAAACAGATACTAAATCAAAAACTTCTCAATCACTTACTTTCATTATATTCATTTTTCTAGCAGATGCTGGCTTTTTACATTTGTCTTGAGGATTTTCCACTTCCCAAACCGTTAGCTTTTCACATACCTAAATCTTATCTCTGGCTGCAAGCAAAGCTTCTGTAGAGAAGAGTCCAGCAAGTTCATAAATCAATTTCTGAGGGAAAAATGTATTTGTTGGCAGGCCCGCTTATGCAAATCAGGGCCTTTAAATCAGGCCACTGTAGACATCTGGGCTACTGCACACGGGCTGAAGAGGAAGGCCCATTAGCTGTGTGATTACAATGCATACCAACATGCCTTGGGGGGAGAACGATGCAGGTCGGGTTCTTTGAGCTGGTTGGTGTTCATTGGCATAAAAATCCTTTGAATCCCTGGAATAACTGGACACAACTCTACAGAGTTTCAGCAAAGCAGAACGTAAAAATGGAGCTTCTGGAATTTTCAGGTTGGAATTGCCACTTTAGGGGCAAAGAAACCATGTCATAATACAGCCTTGGAGAATGCACAAGTCTCCTTCTGCATCTCAGCCTCGAGGCATATGTCTGCCTAGAGCAAATTTTCACAGCTCAGTAGAGAATCTTTGAAAATTAGTGTTTTTAATGTGAGTGTTAGCACAGTTTGCACCATGGGATAGCTTTGTGCAGGGGAGATGCAGAAGACTCAAAATTAAGAGGCAAAATCTGATAAAAAATAAATGCTGGAGCTCAAAAGGAAATTAAGTGTCAGAGCAATGTAACTTGACAGAACTGGTGGAAATTCTTTTTTATTTCCCTCCTTTCAACATTTTTAATTTCCCAAACAAAACACATCATGGTACTGATGTGTACTTAGCCTGAGGAGACAGCTAAGAGAGAGGGAAAATTACCTATAGAGAAACGTCCTGGTCCCACATTCATGCTGTTGCCAGGACCAAACCTAACTGCAGCATTTCTACCTGAATGTGGCAAAAAGAAAGAAGAACGGGATTGTATCACCCTTCAAAGGCAGACCAGCCAGCAGAAGGGAAAGTCATGATACAGTTGTCTGAATTTTGATTTTTCAAATCATGCTATTCCCTAAAATTCCCTCCCTTTCATTTCAGCATTTTGTTCTTTGTTTTGTTTTTTTTAAAAAAAACTAAAACAAAAGTCAATGTTCACGTTTTTTAACATAGGAACACTTTGCTTTCTCCTGTAAATACTGCACTTACTACTTAGTAATAATAAGGATGTGTCTCTGTTTTTCTGTTCAGAATCTTCTCTCCTCCCAAAGGGGAACAATCTTGCTATGCTCTGGTTATGGATCTCCTCTCTCCGGATCATCAATCTTTAGTGAAGTGCCTCAATAACTGACCTTATTTTCAGGTGCTGAGCCCCTGGCAGCTCCCTTTAAAGTAAACGAAAGTTGCCAGAGGCTCAGCATTTCAGAAATCAGGGCACTTAAATTTGTTGCCTGTCTCTGGATTTAAAAATCTAGCTTGAGGTTCTCTTTTATTTTTTAACTTTGCTCTATAATCCAACATCAAGGGAAAAGTAATGAAAGCAGACTTTACTACAAGAAGGGTTCCAGTTTTGGAATGCCTTTTTCTATCTGTTGGATTTAGTTATTAAAGAGACAATCTCAGCTAAAATAATGCCCGTTAATTCAAGTATTATTTTCTAACCTGTTACAGCTACAAATAACAATTAAGATCACACAGCTCAGAAGGCTTTTTTTGTCTTCTTCAGCTTGTTAACTATGTTTTTGATAAGAATCCTTGTAAATCTGACATTTCCTCAGACTTGGCCAGGTTAACCTGAAATATTTCTAACATGACAAGCCTGTTTGAACCATCTTGAAGCCTGCCAAGCCTGCCACATCTGAAGTAGGCACAGAACTACTTTTTTAATATGCTAACATCGAAACAAAGCCATACCTACAGTTGTAATACTGTAGCTTGTTACAGAACACAGATATTAGTGAAGCAAGGTCATTTCAAGAAACGAGTACTTGCTTTAAAGCAACTAATACAGCTGGAAAACAAATAAATCAAGAATGACTCTCCTTACACACAGATTGCTCTAATGACATTATGTTTTCTTACAGCTGTTACTCTCCCATATTTCAGACGACTATTCTGCAGCTGACTGGTTCATGACACGTTTCTGGCTTTGGCCAATGGCAGAATACTGCACTCAGATCTGAACAGAGGTAGACACACTTTTTGGACCAGAATTTTGGGGAACTGAGTCAGTTACTGAAGGTGCTGTCATGTTTGAAAGGAGGCAAATGTGCAGTCCTAAATGTACCAGAACTTTTATTTCTTCCTGAAAATATTTCCGGTAGTGTCATATTTTACCCTGCATTTCAGGGTAAAGACCAGGTAACTTCCACTCTTCC
>NW_009647211.1:2787652-2836348 GCF_000708025.1 Charadrius vociferus
AAAGAAAAAGGAGATATGTGCAGTATGAGCTGGTGAAGAAGCTACCAAATCTGCAAGCCATTGTAGCAGAAAAAACATGATGAGCTTTTTTTACCAGAAAACATGTACACTAATGCATAGCAAATACACAGGCAAGTCAGATGTAAAACCACCATATCACTCATTTCAAAGTTATAAGGACTCCAGTTCTGTATGAAAAAAATAAGCAAGACTGAAAAAAAGAAATGCCAGGAAAAGTTATGATCTACCTCTCCAGCATCTTTGGAATACATGCAGTAATGCACCAAATGTCTCATGTTTTTCTGATGGTGGTAAATGATTACACAACACTTACAAATTGTGAGGACCACAAACATTTATTTGCTCTTCTCTTGGGCAACTTCTGCCTGCAGATTTTCTGCTTAACCTAACTGCACCTAGGGAGGTCTTTGGAAAGTACCACTGCCTCAGAAGTAACACTTTCTCTTGCCCTCTACCGTCTAATATTGGTGCTGAGACATTATTCATGTCTTTTTGTGAATACACCCCTGTAAAGCTACAGAGCTAACACACTCAATTCCAAGCACTCAGAGGCATCAGTCAGACTCTAGCAAAAGCCATGCCATGAAAATCTTTTAAAAATACTGCACTTCAAAAAAATATTTTTTACTCTTGTTAATCATTCCTTAGTATTAAATCTTTAATTTTTATCTTTAATCTTTATTTTTAACTTATTTCTGCATCGTCTAGACTAGAAACTTTTTTTAATAAAAGTCAAGATTTTGAAATAAATTTTTAGCAGGAAGTTAGAGAATTTAAAAAGCAACACAAAAACAAAACAAAGGCAATATTTGAAATAATTCACAGTATGAAAAACCTTGTCTTACATAGGCCTGAGCAGTGGGGCACAGAAACTGGCTAGTACTAATTACCACGATCACAGATCTCAGAGAAGGAGCTGTATATTTTAGAGATAGAGAAGTATCAAACAGTTAGGAGGCCCTTCTCAGGAATAATGTCTTGAGGTTACATGGAGATTTTAAATGTGAACATAAATCTCTACTACATTTGTCAGAAACAACTGGAAGAATTTCAACAAATTGGAGAAAATTACATAAGAGCTAGAGAAAAGTTAACCAGTTCAGGTAACATCCCTTAACAGATAAATCAGATATTTGTGCTACTCTTTATGTTAAAACAAGACAATCTGGGTTTCACACAGTTCAAGACTATACCTATATTTAGGCATCTACATGTAGGTGTCTAAGCTCCTATTACAGACAATTAAGATATGTCAAAATGGAGAGCAGATCTTAGAAACTAGACTGTCAACTAACATTTCTGCTTTCCCAGAATCAATGAATGGTTGAGGTTGGACAAGGCCTCTGGAAAAAATCTGGTCCAAATCCTTTGCCTAAGCAGGGCTACCTAGAGCCAGTTGCCCAGGACCAAGATCAGATGGCTTTTCAATATCTCCAAGGATGGAGACTCCAGCGCCTCCCTGGGCGACCTGTGCCAGGGCTCAGTCACCCTCACAGTAAAAAGTGCTACCTTATGTCCACAAGGAACTTCCTGGGCTTAACTTTGTGCCCATTGCCTCTTGTCTTGTCACAAGGCACCACTGCAAGCAACCCAGCTCCATTATATACTTTATATACTTTATATACATTATATACATTATATACATTGATAAAATCCCCCTAAGCCTGCTCTTCTACAGGCTAAACAGGTCCAGCACAGTCAGGCTTTTCTCATAGGAGAAATTCTCCAGTCCTTTCATCACCTTTGTGGCTCTTCGTTGGACTTCCTATGTCCAGGTATCTCTTGTACTGACAAGCTCAGAACTGGACACAGTACTCTAGATGTGAACTCACCAGTGCTGAGGGGAAGGATGACCTTCCTCTAAACTGCTGGCAACACCCCTCCTAAGGCAGGCTAGGATGCCATTAGCCTTCTTTGCCACAAGGACACACTGCTGGCTCATATTCAACTTGGTGTCTACCAGGGCTCCTTGGTCCTTTTCTGACCAGATGCTTTCCAGCTGAGTGGGCCTCAGCATACACCAGTGCGTAGGGCTGTTCCTCCCCAGGTGCAGGACTTTGCTCTTGCCCTTGTTGAACACCACAAGGTTCCTGAAAGCCTACTTCTCCAGCCTGTCCAGGTCCCTCTGGATGGCAACATAATCCTCTGGCATATCAGCCACTCCTTCCAGTTTGTGTCATCAGCAAACTTGCTGAGGGTACACTCTGTCCCATTATCCAGATCATTAATGAAGATGTTAAACAGGATTAGACCCAGTACTGATCACTAGTTATGGGCCTCTAACTAGACTTCGTGTGGCTGACCACCATCATCTGAGCCCAGCCTGTTTTCAATCCGACTCACCGTCTGCTCCTCCAGCCTACACATCAACAGCTTCTCTATGAGGATTTTATGGGAGACAGGGTCAAAGGTCTTACTGAAATCCAGGTAGACAATATAGACTGCTCTCCCCTTGTTTACCACGCCAGTCAATTCACTGTAGAAGCTTATCAAGTTGGTCAGGCAGAACCACAAGATGGTCAAGTATGACAAGGCTTTACAGTGAGGCAAGTCTTTCTTGAGATATCACTAACTGTGTCACCTAGATCCCACTAACAACAATAGATGTTTGGTTCATTTGTAGATCTTGCATACAGATGGAAGGCCAGCCAAGACTTGCCTTCAGCTGTGTGGAAATGAGGTCCTGCTTTGCCAGGCCTTTTTTCCTCTTTGCGGAGATGCTAAACTCAGGCCTATCCTTGCTGTTCCCATAGCCAAGCAATAGTGGCTTTCCCAGAAATCTCTGCTATGTTTCCTCTGGTGGCAGCATTGGATAATTCCCATACAAGCAGCCATATATCCTTCCCATAGACCTCCCTATCCTGCCACCTTGAGGTGCACTTCTGTTGCAAAAATGAAATCTGATGAGTTGGGGAAGGAAGCAGCTAAGATGAAGAGGGTTCATCCAAAGCACTGGGTTCGTTCTGCAGCCAACCTAAGGCAGCAAGGGTGTGAGGACCTTTCTTCTTCCCAGCTACCAGTAGTGCTGCTACCACTCTCCGACCTCTGTATGGTGGGAGATAAATCCTCTAGCTTTTGCTAGTCCAAGCAATGGAACAACTGTTTGCTTCCTTTCACCTGTAAAAGGTGGCAAGTCAAATGGAAACATCTTGTGAGCTGAATCCAGCTCATGGGCTGTCACTAAAAAGTGAATGTTATTGCATAAATTAATGCAAACAACTTCTCACCATAATTGGTTCTCTATTGCCATGTTCTAGAAGAAAACAGTTACCGCTACTTAAAAGCAAATGCAAAACAGTAGCGAATCACATCTATTCTATTTATATCTATTTTACACAGTAGCTTAAGTTTCTACAGACCTATAGGAGCGGCCAGACTCTATAAAGCTATTTAAAAAATTGCAACTCTTCCAGGGAGGGGACATCACTGGAAACATGAAGTAGGTCAAAGAAAGTGATTCTCCCCCTCTATTCTGCTCCTGTAAAACCTCACCTGGAGCAGTGCATCCAGCTTTGGAGCCCTCAGCATAAGAAGGACATGGACATGTTGGAGCGGGTCCAGAGGAGGGCCACAAGGATGATCAGAGAGCTGGAGCACCTCCCCTCTGAGGACAGGCTGAGAGAGATGGAGTTATTCAGCCTGGAGAAGAGAAGGCTCTGTGGACATCTCACAGTGGCCCTCTGGTATCTGGAAGAGGCCCACAAGACAGCTGGAGAGGGACTTTTCACAAGGGCATGTAGTGACAGGTTGAAGGGTAATGGCTTCAAACTGGAAGACACTAGATTTAGAACAGATATCAGGAAGAAATTCTTTACTGTGAGGATGGTGAGACACTGGCACAGGTTGCCCAGAAAAGCTGTGGATGCCCCATACCTGGGAGTGTTCAAGGCCAGGCTGGATTGGGCTTTGAGTAACCTGGTTATAAGATTATGGATTTGGAGCATATTGCTAAGATGTATCGATCTACCTTCTCTTCACTTTTTTATGTGTAAATCCAGTTGATTTTACTGGGAATTGTAATTCACAGATTTATAAAATTATCAGAACTGTGACCCCTCATTTATTCACATACCAATATAAAATCATATAGATCCACATTCAACAAAAAATTAAGATAGCTGAAGATCTGCCCATCTCAGTTTTCAGAGACTAATTTGTCTGGATTAAGCATCATTTGAAATAGCAGCACAGGGAATCCATATCCTTACAGTTAAGCTGTTAGTTTTTCAGCCTTATCTCAGAAAGAATGGAATCTGCCTAACCATAGATCTTGAGAGAGTTTCAAATCTTCCCATTTTGGTTGAACAATTTATTCAATCTCTATATTCTAGTGATCTATGTCACTGTATTTCAATGTTCAAATCACCTGACACTTTAGGTAAAAACCCAAACAAACAAAAAACAAGCAAACAAAAAACCCCATAACCAAACCCCTAACATTCCTATTAAGCAAACATCTTGTAAGAAAAAAAACAAATAAAAGGTTCACAGTGGATATGAATAGGTCTTGGTAAAGCTATAGAAGATATCTTAATTTATTTTAAATGTTTTTTTTCTTATCCTCTGTTGTGATGACCTCATTTTTCATGGAAGAAAAAGACAAAACAGAAAATCAATTAGATGATAACTCTTTGATGTCTCCTCCCAATGGAGAAGCAAAAGCTCTCAGGCAAATATTCTAGGAACAGGCATGATCTAATGCTGGGGGAAATCATCCACTATAAAAACACACAGAAGGGGAAGAGTTTTTGCAGGATAGAAAGAGGATCAGAAAACAATGATGGAAGATGAATCAAAATAACAGTGAAAATTATAACAGCAGTTCGAAATCTCAGATAGTATCTGAGAACAAATTTTATAGTCAGATTTTAGAGTAGTTTATTCCAGTGTTGCTATTTAACCAACCTCTTGCTGGCTGACTGGATTCTATCCCTGTCTCCTCTACTTATGGCAACAGTCCCTGTGGCGATCTTAGCAGCAAAATAAGAGCACAAAATCCAACTAACATATATTTCATACTAGATGGATCTGCTAAACCACAGTTCAGTTTTCACTGCCAATCACTGTCATATACATAAAAGATAGGTAGCAGTGGATCCTGCACAATAAAGAAGCATGGGCACTTTGATTCAAAAAATGCTAGGCAGAGCAGCTATCTTTTTAATAGCTTTTCTATAGGTTCTAGGAAAAAACATCTCACTCATCTCTTCATCCTGACAGGATTCTCACCTTTGTTTCAGATTCCTTTTCTCCTCAGGGAATGTCCTAATGGTAAGACACATTATAAGACATTTCAAGAATCAGAAACCTGGGTAGCTGGCTCTTTTACCCCTCTTTTTTTTAAGATGTTTCTGTGTATGACTTAAAAAACCCCACAGTGTATCTCTGGCGGGAGGGCTCTGCATCATTCCCTGTCTTATGCTGAACAGGCATAAAAAAAAAAAATGGAGTGTCTGGGACTATAGCTTATTTTAAAACAGATTTACTGGTTTGCAAAAAGGCATACATCATTTTGGATGAAAAATATATCTTCATCTTCTGCAGAACACTGATCTGATGGACTCACAAAATGCCTGGAAATAAACTGTCTAATTTGTAAATAACTGAGTTCAGCATTGGGAAACTTTCACCACGAGCAGTCAGATGGAATCGCCTGTCAGAATTACACAATTTGTTTGTTAAATTATGGGGACTGTGACTCGTACCAATAAAACTCTTCTGGAGTATTATGTCTATACTCTCAGCTTGGCTAATTTAATAATGGCATAGGGTGAGCGAATATATTACTTCGCTTGTTTAGCTTAGTCTTTAATACTGAAGGGACAAGGTGATCTTCAAAAATTGTTCTCAGTCTGACTGTGTTGCTGTTTTATTCACATGTGTCAACAGCATCTGGTGAGCATGCACTGTGAATTGCTAATTTATCTCTGAGCTCTAAAATTAGTCCAAGTTCCGGAAAGAGCATGAGAGCAGTTGGTAAAACAATGAATTTAACTAGTTTGATCAGCTGAATATACCTTGGAGCTATTCCTCTCTCAAAACAACTAACTCTGAAATACTTGTCTGAAATTAAGAACTGACACACCTTTCACCAGCCTAAAAAAAACCAGTCAAAATAAATATGAAGCTAAAGCAATAATTTAGATTTACATGAAAACTAAATTCAGATTTAGTTTAAAATTAGAAAAGAGTATTTCAGACAATTATTGACACTGCTGACTCATGGAACCCAGGCCATAGTCCCAGGTGAACACAAGATTTGCCTAAATCAGACTGCCTGGTCCATTACCCCAGTAACAGGTTGCCGTGAGTAAAGCGAAGGAGTTTCTCAACCAGGGAAAGACTAACGCTAATCTCATGCTGTACTATACTCCCAGCTTCTGACAACAAGAAGTAGCTAGACACTAAATCTTTTTCACTGCATTTAAGAGTCACCTGCAGACTTATTCTCCATGAATTTTTCTATAGTGTCTTATGGAGGACCCTGCTTTGTACTCCACACACCCTCGGATGAATGACTTCCACAACTTAGCAATGGACTATACCATGGAAAAAAAATTTTAAAATTTTCCTCTCTTTTAGATCTGCTGCCTCCACAGATGCAGCAGTTATCAAATACCACGTGCTTGGTAGCATCCACAGCAATGCATGACACACAGGTCACTCTGAGGTGTTACTAACTCCATTTACTGAAAGACACTTAGCAACTGTTTGTTTACGCTGGTAGCAGTCACATCCAAGAAGGTCAGAACAGCACAGAACACAACAGGTACTGGACCAAGACAATTTGTGGGTGGATAAAGGGGAAATATAAGCACTGGACATGTGCAGCACAAAAGTTCTGGGTTTAACAATACCTGCAGTAAAACTTGCTTTCAATTTTGTTTGTCTGAGACTACAGAGACTTGTTTGAGTGTTACATAAGACTTGGGTAAATTTGGCTTAACATTTAAAAAGGCATTTTAAAGTTGCAGTTTCTTAATGTTATTGTTTTTTCATTTTGTGTTGCTTAAAAACTGAAAAAGCTCAGACTGTTGTTCTTCTACAGAGCCAAAAATGTTCGATGCATTTGCAACTTGTCACATTTTAAACACAAACAATTTCTAATGTAATTATGCTAGGACTATCAGGAACTGTTTACATTTATGTAACGTATTAGCAAAGATGGTACTTTCAACCGCAGAAACTAATTAAGGATCTCAGTTTAAAAAAAAAAAAGGAAAAAAAGGAAACAAAAAAGGAAACCCAAAAGCCCAGTGTTATGATGGATTCCCCCATGAGAGGGAAATGTATATTTTGATGAAAATAGTATACAATTGACAGAATGAGCATTTGGAAATAAACAATACATGGGCATTACTATTCATTTCAAGCAGACTACACCCAAGTGGCATCTGCTTCTGAGGTTATACATTGAGAAAGCAGCAAGGAAGAAAAGAATCAACCTTCGGGAAATCCTGATCATCACCCGCTTGCTGTGTGGCAAGGCAAGATCAAGAGAGCTGTGAGAAATCCTTCCCCTCTCTGAGGGGGATCTGGATATAATTCTTTTCATGACTTCTAAGGACAGTATATTTTGGATCCCTTTTTACTCCTACAAAAAACCTGGAAAATCCACTCATGACAATTTTGGGTACTTAATGACTAAATATTTGGTCTGAGCTCCTTTGAACATAACAGCTTTAATCAGCTGAACTAGCTGTGTCTCAAGTAAAACCATTCTGAGGATACAAGAAGAATAAACTACAAAGAAAAATAAATCTTCTGCTGCAAAGTTGGCCTTTGACAGATGTCACATATGAAAGGTAATGAAACAGTAGCTCCCGAGTAATTTAATGACACACAGAGACTACACAGGAATTTAGTCCAGGTAAAAATACACCAATAGAGATAGCATGATTAGCAACATTTACACTCCTAACAAAGACTGGAACTTCTTTCAAGTCATCTAACAGTAATTTTCCATTTTCCAGAACCTGACTGAGATTACGCAAAGCTTTCCAGGAAAGGAGTATGCATTTCCAATATGCGCCTGGTGGTACTTGCGAAAAAAAAGGGCTTTTAGTTTTATGGTGAATTGTGAATTAATTATTTAAGGTACCATGTTCAGTTAGAATGGAACCATTAATACAGGAGGCGCTTGCCACCCCTCAGCCCTTTCACCGTTTTTAGTGGCTAGCTCAGTGATAATATTCCAGTATCCAAAGGCAAGGCTGCATGAAAAGCACTATATTAAAAACTAATTTAATACTAATTAAATACTACATTGTACTTTTATATCTAGATTTACCAGAAGGGTGCTATACTGCTGTCTTACCCTGGAAATAGCTCAGGGAAGGAACCACATCTGAGGCGGAGAGTTCATACCGTAGCTCTCAAGGTCAAACATCTAAAACACACTCTCGCGACTCCTCTTTCTTCCTATTATCTTTTCTCTTCTGGCTTAGTGAGCCTGAATGGTTCAGAGCACCATCACTGCCCTTTTCCACCCATCTGATCTGAGAAATCAAGGCCCACCACGCTGTTTATGCATCTTCATCTGTAATCCGTGCTCAGCAGAAACCACCATCTCCCTCATATTGCAAAGGGTTATAAGGAGTAGGTATTTTAATTTGAAAGGCATTCATTTTATGAAAAGAGTTCTTAATTGTATTTAAAGAGAAAAATATTTCTCAGGCAATTTTGCGATAGGAAAATAAAATCCCCTTTTGAGGACATCACACAAGCACGTCATTGTGAAACACAGAATTTCTTTAAAAACTGCAGTCAGGTTCTATCAAGAGAAGGAATCTTTCCTTGAGGTGTTAAGAAAGCTCTCTTGCTAAATTTGTATTCAACTCATTCGCATATAGACAGAAGAATAGTCAAATACAATATCGGACTTTTTAATGCTTCAGTTTCACCTGGTTTTGTTGGGTTGTTTTGTGGGTTTTTTTTCTGTTTCTTTTTCCTTTTAAGTTCTTCCCTCATTATTTTTGTCTCTTCCTCACTGAAGTGACTAGGGCTGTGTAAATGCGATGGGCTGGCCCCATCTCCTGGGAGCTGCTTTCCTCTGATGTTGGGGTGCTGGACTCCCACCCGAGCTACCGCTCTGGGTCTGATCCTGTCCCCCACCTACAGGCAGACATCCTGTCCTGTCCTTGCCCGTCCCCATCCCCCAGGAGGTGCCCACTGCCTGGTGGCAGGGCTTCCCCCTAGCTGCCCTGCTCCCTGGTGGGGTGGTGGGATGGTCCTGGCTGCCAGGCCCTTCCTTGCTGCTCTTGGAGGTCCCACCTCCTGCAGCTCCTGGCCCCCACAGGGAATACGACCAACCCCAAACCCAACTGTGTAGGGTCTAAATGGCAGGTCCAGCCAACTCCAGTGGACCCACAGCTGGCCAACACTGAGCCTGTCAGCCATGCTGTTGGCACCTCCAGGAAAGCATATTTAAGAAAAGGCAGAAAACACCATACAGGCAGAGGAGGAGGAAACAAAAAGTGAGAGGAACCGCAGTGTAAGCACCAAGGTCAGGACAGAAGGAGGGGAGGAGGTTGCTCCAGCCACCAGAGCAGGTATTCCCCTGCAGCCCATGGAGAGCCTGCGTCAGAGCAGGTTGCTTCTGAAGGACTGGATTGGCAGAGGCGAATGGTTAAAGACTGACTACAACCACTCAGTCCCCACCAGCTCAGGGGGAAGTGGGGAGCTGGGAGTGAAGCTGGGCAGGGGAAAAAGGGCTGTAGGAAGGTAAGTTAGTGAGCAGCTGGGTGGGTGTTTGGCCCTTAGCCAAGGGTAACCCACCACAAAAGGTAACGAGTCTCTCTTCCTCCAGTATTAGGCTTGGGAGAGAAGAAGGGGGCTCACTGCATGTACGAGTATTATTTTTCTGTAAAGTATTTCAATGTACCATTACCTGAAAACATTTGAAGTGAAATAAATACACAATGAAAACGGGGATGGTGGTGGTGGTGTGGTGTTTACTATGTTTAGTAAGCACCAACAGCCTTCGTTTTGAGGTTATTCCTTCCCTCTCTCTCCCTCCTTCTCTGAAACGAAGCTGAGCCTCCCCGCAGCTCCTCCCAAACTTTATTACATTAACCACTTTTTTGAGGATGTGATTAACTTACTGCAGTCCTTGGAGGCTCTTCTAAGCCTTTTCAGTTTTTAAGCTGAAAACCTAGAAAGGCTTTTCCTCTCCACAAAGTAACTCATAAAACTAAAGGCTGGAGTCCTCCATTAGTCATTGTGACCCTTGTAACCTTAAGCTGCAGTTTTAGTTCAGAGGATCTAAACTGACTGCAAGGTGTTACTGCTTAGAGAATAATTCATTTCATAGGCTCAGTGACTGGACAGCAAGTAGAAGTTGATGCTGTTATGATCTGTTTCCATGAAGGGCTTAAAATGGGAGCACAGAAATAGCAATATTTCAAAGATTCCAAAACTTGTTAAAATATCAAAGCAACTAGCATTGAGAAAAAAGCCCAAACAAACTCAACGAAAACAAACAAACAAAAAAAAACCACCCAAAGAGCAATACCTTCTATAATGGAATGAAAAGGAAGATTTTCATACAGAAGATATTTACACAGCATCCTCTTCATAAAATGGCTGTTGATTAATATCAAAGTGCTTTTTTGCTAGCGTGGGAGTAGCCTCTTGCTTAATAAGAACAGAAAATGTATTCAGAAAGAGAAGAGATACGAGTTTCAAGTCCTGTTGCTATACTTAAATAACATCCCATCCCTATGTGAGAAGAACTGAAGAGGACAGCTACACTCGTGCATGTTCTGAAACCCCTCTAAAATGGGAAGCTACTTAGACAGAGGATGAGATTTTCTCCAAAGTCAGGGCTTGTACCTTCCTAGCACATAGAGACACTGGGCTGTGTCTTACGGTCTTCTGAAAATCCCGAACAACACAAATATTTGTGAAAACTGCTTACTTCTGTTCTTCACAAACTCCTTCTCTGTTAAGGAGCTAAGGTATGGGGAAAAAACCCTGCCTTTGAAGATGTACTTGTTCCTCTCCTGTTTTGCAATCATTCACATCAGAATCCAAATCAATTTTCTCTTCTGAAAATCCCAGGACTTCCCCAGTGACTGCAGCTACTCTCCCACCCAGGATCAAGGACCAATGATCTGCTTAGTGTTGTCATTTGCCAATTTTGGCCCAAAAATTTTTGTGGCTGACCTGAGCTCCTTAGTAAAGGAGCAGGCAGGAAAGGATGAGCCCTGGCTTTGGAGAAAACCCAGTTTACAGCCACAGAATGTAATCAGATGCTTCCCTTCCTTTTTTTAATGTGAATTATTTTTAGAATTTTTACTGGAAGACATTTGGACCACTCATTTTGTCCCGTAAAGCACTTGTGGTACAAAATTCTACTTAGTTCAGAGTTTCTCTGTGAGGTCCCCATACTGAGTATGTAACAGATTTTGCCATAGATGACATCAGCACGCTCTAGCAGAAAGCCAGGTGGAGTTCCTCATTCTCTGCTCCTCGCCCACCCTGGGCCAGCAGCCAGATTGTGAGTGTGTTCAACAGCTGCAGTTCTACTTATGAAATGGGTAAGAAGCATAAAAGGGCAATTGAAGGCACCTGAAGCATGCAGAAATTCTGCACCTGTCTGCTGCAAAACTAACTAGCAAATGTCCTCTGGTGATTGTAATTGGGTCCCTCCATCCTTGTCAAAGTTCCTAGCAAAAACTACTCAAAATAAGCTATTCTTAGGGGGTAAGTTGTTGCTAACACAGGAAGGTGTAATTTCCACCTCTCTGCACCAGCTTTATTGACATTTATTTTCCTGTATACAGATGGATTATCATTAAACAGTCCTGGAGAAATCTCAAGGAAAATCAGCAGGCTGCCAGAATGACTTGAAATTGCTATTTATATTCATAGCACAATGATATGTGAAAACTGCTTATGTGTGTTTTTCACAAAGATCATTTCAATTAATGAGCTAAATGTATGGGGAAGAAAACTCTCTTTGAAGACGTACTTGTGCCTATTCTATTTTGCAGCAGCCAACATCAGTCTTGCCTCAAAAAACCACCGAACTTTAAGTGTGCAATGGTCTCTTACTTCATCTGAGTAAGACATTATTCTAATATAATCTGCCTTCAAGCTCTGAATATCAGAGCTAAGAATGATGTAAGGCCTATTAATAAAGCTTATCTATTTAACCCCCAGGTAGACTAAGCCATTTCTAGTTTTTTTTTTTTTCCTTGGGTATATTAATCTTTAATAGTTTCTAATGACAGTAATTTGCATTTATATGATAACTCCCTTACAATAAACACCAAACAAATTTTGAAGGTTAGTTTACAAACTCCGGATATAATTTCTTCATCCTTACACTGTGCAAATATCCATAGACCTTAACAGGTTTGTCAGATTCACATCAGTCACACCAAAACATAGGATCAGGACCCAAAGATGCATGCGCCATATTTGGAGTATCTTTGGTTAAGGGACTATCAGAATTGCACTCATTTGCACCAGAAGCAGATGGGCATATCAATATCATATATGTAGGAACTGCACATATATAACATTGAAGAATACATTGGGCTCACCGTTCAGGTTTAAGTTGTTTATAGATGGCGTATGCCATAAAGTCAATGCTTCTGAGACATTATTCTCACTGCACACATAATATACTGATGTATGCAGGAACAGTGACTGAGTCTAATGCACCCTGAAAGTGTCAGAAATATTGCACAAATACATTCACAGCAGCACTTTCAAAAAGAGTAATAGGCTTTCAGTATAGTCACCGTCTATGTTCAGGTGAACTCACAGGAAAGTTTTCTGAGTGTGTCATATTTTTCTACAAACGATTAGATTTCATTTAACCAAATTTTCATTTTGGGGAAAAAAAAAAAAAAAAAAAAAAGAGATGTTTTCAGAAGAAAAGGACTAATTAGTCCCATGGAAGACAACATGTGGTGACTGCAGGGAAGAAATGCAGCAGGTGCTCAACAATACTCTTCACTGGCTTATATTGGAACAGCAAAGTAAAAAATATTGTCCTATTTGTAACTAAGGCTAATAAGTCCTTCAGAAGCTGTGATATTATTTAAAAGACTAGGTGACCCTTACCCTCTTGCTAACAGTCAGACATCAGAGGACATGACAGAGCAGGATTCTCATAGCTTGTCTCACTCAGAAGGAGTACAATGAAGTAACACCTAATTACCTTCAGGTATCATAAATGTACATATCAGATTGTATTCCACATTCAAAGGGGAAAAGAAAAAAAATGATTAATTTAAAATAATATGCATTTGTCACAATGTTATGCTAAGGAATTCTTCATGCTGTCCTGCCTTCCGACTTTTGTAGAAATAGCACCCTTTGAAGTTCTGGTTAAAAATGCTCTGTAGGTGATGATCAATTTGTTCTTATTCTTTCCTTATTCTATCTCCACTAATATAATTCCAAAGTATCTATTTGACTACCTTTTGAGTTGGAAATTTTTTTAATTTTTATGTTATGTTAGAATCATAATTAAAGCTGTTTACATCACTGTAACTGCATGCTGGCACATATGAAACATTTATAAATTCTTTAGGCAATGGCTGCTCATAGCTACCATGAATTACAAAATCAGATTAGCAAAAGATTTCCCAGCAACACAAACCACAGTGTAAAATCATTGAAAATTGCCTTTTTGAAGCTTATGCCTTTCTGAACCTAAGAATAAAAATTTAATGAATTATTTCCAGATTATATTCTTAAAATATTAACAGAAACAAAAATAAGTAAACATTCTGTTCTTTTCAGTCTACTTCTGCTGGTTATTAAAGATATTTGGATAACATTTGCCAGCAGTAGCAATCAAACATAAAAACTTCTCTATGATAAACTGTGTAGTGATATGCATTTCTAGAACTCTACTGTAGTAGTGGAAAGCTTGCTGGGTGCTCTGGATCGTCTTTTTCCCACAATGTCAAAACACATGGGGAAAATCCTTTGCTCAATAAGTTCATAGTTATCCAGATGTGAGCAGAATTTACTCTTTGTTGTCAATAGATCTGGCCTTCAAATTGAACTATCAGTTGGCTTTAGTCTGTTTCTCATTTGTGAACTGTAAGACTGACTTGGTCTTTACGATTGCTCTGATAAATGATTTTTAAATTGAAATATATGGCCCAAATCTGTGAGTTTGTATTTAAAGACTTAAATATTCTCAACTAAGACTTACCACTCCAGTCAGAGCAGATGTTTTGTGCTTTGAAGTATACGTGTATACATCAACAGAATGTGTTGATAATATTATTTGTGCCACATATATGAAATTTCTCATTTCTTTTTAAAGGAACAATGCCTTCAAATAAAACTCCATAGTGTTTAGATACACACACATGCAAACATGCTTCAATAGTAATATAAGCATTGTTGAATATCAGGTAGTTGGGTTTACCAAACATTTTTCTGCAATATCCCTAGTTCTGGCTGAAAGTGGTATGAGAAGGAATCAGATACTTGGCTCTCTGTGAGCTTTGCTGCTTCTACTATCCAGTTCAGAGAAGTGCCAAGACATCTGAAAACACTTCTGTGATTCTCCAAATCTGACTGGCATTTGCTAGCTAATCCATCTCACTGTGCCAGAGTGGTTAGCGAAAAACTGGCATGGAGGAGAAAACCTACATGGAACATCTACCATACTTGCATTTTGGCAAAACAAAGTTTATATCTGCACTGCATATTTCACATGCACACACCTTTATGTGTACACACACGTGTACATACTATAATCTCTTTATATATTTGGATGCATGTCAGGCTTTCAAGAAGTTACTGGACATGTTGTCATCACCCCACACAGCAAGATACACAGTTCCCTGAGACTTTGCCCAGCAGAGACACTAGACGCTTCCTGAGAGGCAGTGCCCAGTGTAATATATGACAACTCTACACTTGCTTCAAATTTCCAACCTAGCTCAGTTGTACCTAGTTAAGAGAGCTCCATATCTGCTCTATTTCCTGCTATAAATGTACCAACTGTTTACATTAGCACAGAAATCTTAAAACAGTTCCATTTAAATAAAGGTCTCAGTCTTCTTTCAGTCCATCTAAGGACTTTCTAATTTTATACTGATTGTTTTCTTTCTCTCTGCTACATTAATAATGTCCTAAAAAATATTCTAGGTGATTAGTCATATGGTGTGCAACTGCATAAAGAAGCACAGCCAAGTACGATAGGTTTGCTTTTCTTAGAATGATGCAATGATAAAAAGCTTGGAGGAAAATTCAATATTTTGTTTCTGAATCGGTCTTATTTATCTTATTCCTCTGTGTACAGAAAATTAAGCTGTCAACTATCATTTAAGATGACTGCTTCTAAAACAAATGCCTTGCCCAATAGTTTTAAAAGACACCATGTATTTATCCTTTAATTTCTTTTCAGTCACTGTGGGTTTAAACATTCTTAAAGATGGAGTACTAAAAATCAAACTTTGGTGAAACAATTAAAGTGCTTATTCTCTACAAATGTAGTTAAAAAGACATTATACTGTGGGAGTTCAGACTCAGCTACGAACAGAACAGGTTTTTCTGTTCTACAGGTTCTGACCTACAGGGGTTTTTTTGGTGTTGCCTATGATTTTAAATGACAAAGAAAGGAGTTTTAGTAATTTTGGCAATGTTTTTCACAAACTGTATCATACCATGTTTCACACAAAATGATTCTTTTAATAATTACTCAGCCTGTATATCTCTCTCACCTTTGACAGGATGCTTGCCTTGTGTCTGTGCTTCTTAAGGAAACCTAGCAGAAAGTGACTGAGAGGACACCCTGGCTAGAAGCTATGGGGACAAAGTCTGTGGCCATGATTCCCTCTCTTGCTTATCAAGTGGATCAAGCTACCTAATCTCTGCATCCTCCCTTTTTCCATGCAACTTTGGGTATTTCAAACCCCATGACTTTGCTTGCAAGATCCTTCTTGCTGATGCACAATTTAGCATTTAGTTTCGACAAATATTAGGGGAGGTGAACTCATCCAGAAAAAAGATCAGATACAAGAAGGGAGACAGAGCCAGAGAGTTATTTCACTCTAATATAATTCAGATAAACAGCATAGTATGAGCAAATGAGCAGAGTAACCTTTTTTCAGTGACTCAGTCACTTGGTACACAGGGTAGCCAGGTCAAGGGAAGCTCTTACGAAAAGTCTGAAGGGGAGGACAGGCTCAGGTAGGGATTCTTGCTGGTCTATCAGCAACTTGGACATTTTCCCCTTTCTATCCCTTATTATGGCACAAATGTTTGTACTGTGCAGACTGCAATTTCTAGAACAGCATCTTCTTCAAAAAGAGGCACTTTTTTCCTTTCTTTTTTTTTTCTTTTTTTTTTTTTTTTATTCTCAACTGATGGATCAAGAATGGGAATCTTCAGTTCTCAGCACTGAAATTTTATTTTGCACTGTATTACCTAGTGGGGTTCTCTTTTAAAAAATTAACTCCAGGAAGCGTGTCACATTCTGCTCATAAAAGTAAATGGGCAGAGAGTAAATGGGCAGAGAACAGTATATTACTGCCCACACAGCTCTAGCATAAGTAGACAAAATAGTCACTTTCCAAGCAAGGTCCTTTTAATTCATTGTAATAGCCCACCTCTCCACCTTCCTCATCAAAAAAAGTGACATTCATACAGACATAGCATTATTAGCTATAATACTCTAATGAGACTTTTTTTTAAATAAATACATAAACTGAAAACTGTTCAAGACTTCTGATTAATGGCTTTAACAGTCACAATCATCCCTACATTTGAAAAATCAAGGTACCCTTTTACATATATTTCATTTTTAGTGTCTGCTGTACTGAAGTTAAATAATACTCAGTTTGCTAAATCCTGTAGTTGCTTCCTATTGATTCTACTTCAAGAGCACCTGGAGGTTACTCTGCAGCAAGCATAACATACATACCTGTTATAATCAAAACTGACTACAGTTCAGTGGTATTTAGTGGTCATTTACAAGCAATGTGTAGGTTTTTTTCCAGTGATTTCTCCTGTTTACACATATTACAGTTTTTTATGTTCTGCTATTTCACTTTAATACAGCCGTTATCAAGAATATAATACCCAAGACTCCTTTTTATGAATAATATTTTTCTTTCCTTAGATAAAATTGTTGAAAGGATGTGATGACCAGTATGTTATGAACCAGCAATAAATGTGAATAACTGGAATAAAGAACTGCTGTTTAGAATGAAAATATATAAAAGGGTACTTTTAAACCTCCACTTACTGCTCTCTGTTATCAGAATGCTTTTATCCAAATATTTTTCTGGTCTTCTACAATGACAGCAAAGAGTTCAGAACTGAGGGTGAAAACAAAAGTTGCTAAACTAAAGGTAACTGTCACAAGGTAGGTAAACACAGATTCTGTTCCCAATCTGTAGCACCAGCCTCAGCAAGAGCCAGGGAAGACTCTTCTGCGAGTGCTCTCATCCTTGAACACTGATGCCCCACTGAAACTGCCAGAGGGCTGAGTAGGTCATTGCTTTTGCCGTCCAGCCTCAAAACGATCAGTGAATATACTATCTTTCTGCAGGAATGACAGCAACAAAGAAAAACTTAAAAGGTTATTCACGAGCATTTTTCAGGCACAGAGGATTTGAGAGGCGCGTTGGCTAGACAAAGTACAAAAGGGAGCCATAGGGAGTCACTGGGCCACTGACTAACTGTGAATTGTGTGAGAAATAATTACCCTTTACTGAGAAACCCCTCTCCCGCAAAAAAAAAAACCAACCAAAAACCAAACAAACCACCACCAAACACGTTGCTCATATTTTTAAATGGCACATCCAATTGAAACTCATCTGAAGGAATATCAAAAAGAAAATAGATTAGGATCTTTCTCCAAAACTTACATCTTTTTAGATCTTCCCTGTTTGCCTTATAATAAAAGCCACTCCACTGCTCAGGTCTATGACATGGAATTTTGTAACAAAAAAGCTTTTGGTGCATCTGTAGACTCATTCCAATCCATACATTAAGCCTGGCCCTATGCAAGGGTAGAAAAAACTTGGAGTCCATTACAGTAGGATAACTTGATAAACTTTATCATTTATTTGAATCAGCTGTGTGGGAATAACAGTATATCTGAAGCTATCTGCAGGAGTCAGACCTTGGATACCCTTCTATAAAATAACTTAATGTCAAAACTGAACTTTTACTGGCTGACAGCAAACATTCAGCAAGTTATCACTGATCATAAAAGGGCTTTTCTGGTATCACAGTAGCTATCACCATAAAAGAGTCAGTAACCACCAAATTACCAGAAAAGTATCTGAGATACCAGTTTTCCCTCCATATGTTCAAAAGAGGAAGTAAACATGGTGACTGTGCAGGTCAAAACAAAAACTAAAACCCGATTTTTTATGCAAATAAAACATCTCCTCTGCATATTTAATTCAAGCACAGTGTCTTGCTGAAAGAAATGTCAGTTTGCCAGAGCTCAGGACTGACAGGGCACAATCTGGGACGTGCCATGGGAACAGCACATTGGGCATACTCGCTGGCTGCTGTCCCACCGCTTGGCATTCATGCACCTGGCAGCTCCCGGCGGGATGACCAAAGGGTGCTGATAGAGCTGCTCATCTCTGGTGGTGCCTGCTGCTTGCCCAGGGTAGTGAAGGTAATGCAGCAGTTTCAACCCGGATGCACACGGGTGCTCTGGCTGGAATACTTGTCTCCAGCTATGGCATCTATTTCTGTCTGCAATCTTCATCATATAGGGAAGTAAGTTGACCAAGAGTGAAATAGAGTCTCTGGTTTTGCCTGTTTGTTTACACTTTGCCAACAGAAGACAGCTATAATGTTGCCCAAATGTTACCATAAACCTCCCTCTGAATCATTACAAAGATACACTTTTCCGAGGAAACTTGTGGTTACCCCTTCACATCCTGTAACTCACCCCTGTGCATGTTGTGCTCAGAAGTTTTCTCATGGAATAATGAAATATTTCAGTGTTTCCACACCAAAAAAAAAAAAAAAAAAAAAAAAAAAAAAGGATATTTGTAATGGTTCTCCATTCTAGTTGTTCCTGTGTGTTCCATCCCAGTGATCTCTCATTAAGCATTCAAATCACAACCATGTGTTACAGCTGGCTGCTTCTGGCAAGATGACAAGATCATGAACCGTCTCAGAAAGCAAACTCCTCTCCCTTTCGCTATGTTTGTCCAGGCCAGAACTGGATTAGGCAGAGGAGAACCTGAATTATGCCAAGGTGTTGGGTTGCTGCCACCTATATTACACATTAGCCCTTGCCATTTCCTGTTAGTCGTTTCTTTGCTGATTTCTCTCCCAAATACTACTTCTTAGACAATACCCAGTAAAATGTACAACATCTGCAAAGTAGCTTGCACAATATATACATACAGGTCTGCTCTTGCATTTGAAAAGCCAGCTGTTCTACACATGTGAAAGGCGAGCTGGGTGTGGTAGATAACAAGAAGTTATTGCAGCAGCTAGACTTTTAGGTGGTGAAAGTATCATTAACAGGTGGTCTGTATGTAAGAGCATGGACACATATGAAATAGATAAAGATGTAGTCTGGGTATGAAACAAGCTCCATTGCCATATGGTAACAGAGACTGGGGTACTCCTGCAATTGCACTCCATGCTTTAGAAATGAGACAAAGAACACAATGTATTGTGGAGCTTCTATGACCAAAGACGTTCCTGTTTAACCTAAAACAGTACACAGAGCATCTCTTTACCCTACTTCCTGGAAGAAGCCTACACAAGAGGCTTTGTTACAGGATGTCTGTACTGCAATTTTTAGGTGCAGTGTTACAGTTCTCTTAAATACTGGATCTTGTTTTCCTACTGTAAAGTAGCTGCAGTGTTGCCAGCTCTCACAACTTTATTCTGATGGTTGCTGTACTTTTAAAGTCTCAACTGTAATAATTTTGTCTTGCTTGAGAATTTTAGCCTCTGTTTAAAAAAAAAAATTAAGAATTTTATTTGTCTGGTGGCAGAGTATGTATGCAAATATGTGAGCCTGATAAGCCATAATTGCACCAGTAAAGAAGACTGATGGAATTTTATCTGCTAAAGGATATTGCAATTTTTGAATGCTCAAGTCTGAACAGGCTGATAGTCATCTTTGTTCACCTAATCAGTCCAAGATTTGCAACCCTTAAACCCAATAAGTAGAGCAGAAATGCTTCTTTTGTATTGGCTCCCCAGGGCAAGAAAGCAAGAAATGTTATGGTGATACCTTTTAAAGCTAAATTACTACAATGTCTAATCAGTCAGACACAGGAAAGAACCTCAGAGGTTACACCAACTGCAAAAGAAACATGAATGAATGAATAAGCAAAGCTTCCCGCAGCCTTTGGAGAATTTCTGCTACTTGTGAAAACCCATGTGGATTTAATAGCTGGACATGCTGTTAAGCTTGATTATATTATGTACAGCACGTAATAAAAGAGGAGTATTGAATAGAGCAATGAGAAATTTATGCTTTGCCACAACTTGTGTACCAAAATGATCACTCTTCAGCTGTGAAAACTGCCTTTGTTTGATTAAACAATGCAAAATGAGTGACATTAAGACAAAAAAATGTCTCCCTGTTTAACTTTTTCTTAGAGGAATGAAAAACATTATTAACTATTATTGTTGTTGTTGTTGTCGTTGTTGTTATAATAATAATAATAATAATAATAATAATTATTATTATTATTTCTTTGAAGTAGTTGATATTTTTCTGTATGTGATTACAGTTGGGACTGATAGCTTTATTTGAAATGCTTTATAGGAAGTGCCTTATTTAATGGGTTATATCTTCATCTCTTGGATGCACAGGTTCACATGCCCAAAGGACCTGGCTGCCTGTAGCCCAGCTTCTTCTCAGGTTCCTTCAGGTCATCCCCAAAGCTTGCAGGTATAAGAGCACGTTCAGTCTCAAGCCTTTTTGACAGAGGTTGACACTGCAGTACTCCAGCTACGCTTGTGGCAACAAGAAAGCTTCCAAGAGAGAACGTCCCCTGCCCTGTGCTCCCATCTAAAAGAACTAAGGAGCTCAGTTTCTCCATCAGCAGCAGACTGAACCTGGAAATTTCAGGTGCAAGGACTACTTCCAAGGCTCTGCAAGCTCAGGCTCAGTGCAGTGCCTGGGTGAAGAGGTGCTCCCAGTGCCATTCTGCATCTGTAGCTATTACCAGAGAGAGTCACCACTCCCTGCTCTACAATGTGCCTGAAAAATCTTTCACTCTTCTCTGCTCTAGCTGAAAGAGGGAAGTAAGAGTATCCTTGGACTGGAATTGTTATTGTTTTCAAGACCAGCTAAGCTATTCTTGGCCTGTCCCCATTTAATCACAGAGACCCAGTGGTGGTGTCCTTTCTACCTGGGCTAGGTCAGTATCCCATACTTTTTTCTTTATTAGAAGACTATACCATGGGACAAAGAGGCTGGGGCAATTGCAACAAATACATAGACAAGTACTAAGATTTGCTTCTTCTTTCAGCCCTAGATGTTTATAAAAGGCATCTACTCTATGTAGAGCAATATTGACTTGGAAAGACTAGAAAACTTCACTCTTTACTCCTGTGTCCTGTCTTTCTTTTTAAGGGTGTTCTCCCCAATGCAGCTGAGTGTCCTTGAATTCACGAACTGTCATAAACAATGTCATTAATCATGTACAGGTAATGGTTACCACCCTAGGACACATCAATTGTACTGAGATGAAGACAGCCTGCTCTAGACTTCTTCCAAATTTCAGAGAATGGTATCTCTTTTATTTTTTTCAGTAACATTAATCTTTTCTTGGTTTCATATTCTGTGCATCTGCATTAACCCAAAGCACATTAGAATTTCATTCTCCTGCTATTTTCAATCCAACATTATTTGAGAACAAAACAAACCTTGTTTAACTTCTATCGAGGGAACTTCAAGTAGTCTAAGGGATGATGTTCCACTGCATCTTTCATGAGGAAATGCATATTAGAAAAGCACATGATGCATTTTGGCTCTAGCCACAATATTTTAGATGAGTTTGCCTGGAAGGAAGCCAATGAAGGAGAAAGTATGAACTGACAGTTTTGTGATACTGGTGTTATTTCATTGAAGGATATTTTTTGGACACTAAGCCTGAAAACCTCCTCCTTGCCAACAGAAGTGATAGCTGTAGAGAAGAATTGACTGCAAACAGTTGTCTTTCTCTTTTCATTGTTATGTAACTATTAACAACGATATTAAAACAAACCACAAGATGCTGTCATTCAAACATGTTTACCCAATTTTCCTCTGGGTTGATCTTCTCTCTTAAGGAACTCACTGTTGAACCCTTAATTACCACCACAGGATTTCCAAGACAGGCAAATTTTATTTAAAGAGAAACATTCCCACTGGCAAGAATAGAATACAAAGTAGTAGAGATCATGCACGTCAGTGATTATTGGTGTAGGGACACTCCTGTTTGTACCAACACTAAAAAGTAAAATTATCATCAAATATATTAATTATGAATTGAAATGAAAAAAAAAAAAGTTAACCCCAGAGTTTTCTTTTAACCTTTAGGAAAAGCTAATGAACTCCTAAAATAGGTTTAAAAAAATCACACTGCTGACATATTTTTAGAATCCTGTAAGGTCAAAGAATTAAGTGAATTTTGAAAACTAAATCACAATGCAAAATATGAATCACAACCCCTCTCTTTCCCTCTCTCCCCCTCTTCTTTTTAAAAAGATAATAAATGGATATAATTCTAGGTTTCATAGTGTGTTTCATACTGCATCTATTTGGCAGTTGTCTAGCAAATTTTCCCTCCACAATCTCTCAGCACTGAAGAGAACCCTTCAATAAACAACTAAAAACCAAAATCAAAACCAAAAAATCCCTTTGAATTATCTCTTCACTTTTTCCTCCTATTCTTGTCACTTGTCATGTTCTTCTTTTGGCAACTGTTATCTTGATGGAGGCAAATGACCCCTTCAGCTTTATACCAAGACATTATATTTGTTGACACAGATTCTTGCTTTCCCCAAGCTTTAGTTCATCATCTTTGTGATCTCTAAGAACAACCATTTTACAGCTGTATCTACATTAGGGTAGTTCTGCAAGTCACAGTAATGAAAACGGCTGCTGGATCAAGCCATTTGTTAGAAATCTGACAAGTGTGAAACTGGATTTTTTTTTTTTTTTCATTTTCTTCCTCTCCTTGTATTAGACTTTGGGTTTGTGTGTTTATACACCTAGGTTGAATAAATACCAAGAAAATTCAGGGAAGATTAAAAAATATGAGCTAAAACCACATATACATAACCAACCAAAAATTGAGGTTCTTTAAATACAAATTTGTTGGCCTTAGGGTTACTCTCAAGAACTCTTCTCTTCATGTCACCATATGAAGAGATCAAATGGTTACAGATGACCTGCGAGACCAAATTGCCCTTGCTTTGCTGAATTCTCAAAGCATGAATTACCTGTGTCATTGCTTCACTGTCCATAATCCCTTATTAATTTCAGACTATTGCTGTACTGGGTGCAAAATGACAATTAAACTTGCCTGGAAGTGCATGTGCAACTCACACAACAGAACCTTCTCCTTGTACTACTAATGTGCAGGAAAAAGTTTCACAGTTCTGTTTGAGGAATAGAATTTAATTTCTTTTTAACAACAGACTTAGTTACTATAATCACAAAATATTATCAGTTAGTCAAAACTGTTAGTAAATCATAAAGTTACGAGAACTGACAAACATTGGGTTACCCTCCTCTAAGTACCAAAATCAAATTCATTATTGCTGCTCTATAAATGAAACAGGGCCAGATCTTGATAATACTCCCCTCGATGGCAAGCATCCCATTGATACCAGTCTGCTAGGAAGTAGGATCTAGCCCGAAGAACAATTTCTGTCACTATCCATGAGTTACACTATTGTTTAGTGTGACTGAGATGACCTAAACCTTCATTTGCAGTCACCCATATTTCTGTAAAAACTTTGTTATGCCCTTACCTTCCTCACATTTTTCACCATTTTAACAATATATAGAAAGGGTGGCATTTTAAATTTTATCTGGAGAGACAACTGAGTGTGGGCAAGCCTTTCCTGAAAGAATTTGAGCTTTGAAACACTTAACAAGGGGGCTTTTGTATGAAAGGTAATTGTGTGCCTATGCAGACAACTGGAAATCCCATTCGTTTGTCAAAATACTATGAAAATGTGTTTATGCTACATCACTTGTTCTTAACTTCCTTCTGCTTTGCTTGACTCATTGGTGTTTTAGGAAGTCTAAAGTATGGAGCCATCAAATGTCAAAAGAGCAAAGTCAGGTGTACACAGCAAAATAAGAAAAGGAAAGAGAAGGAAGCTTACTTCTGAGGCCAGTAGAATCAAAGCTGTGTTTTTTACTACAGGAATGCTGGACCCAGACTCTAATTAAATTTCTAGTCTGTGCATGAAAACAAGCTAATAGCCATATTGATTTCCTAATCATGCACGAGTGTGTTATTATTCATAGACTCATAGAGTCATAGAATTTTTAAAATTGGAAAGGACCTTAAAGATAAAAAAAAATTAAAACCCCAGTTCCAACCCCCCTGTCATGGGCAGGAACACCTCCCACTAGACCAGGTTGCTCAAAGCCCCATCCAGCCTGGCCTTGAACACTTCCAGAGATGGCGCACCCACAACTTCTCTGGGCAACCTGTTCCAGGGTCTCACTACCCTCACAAGAAAGATTTTCTTCCTAATATCTAATTTAAACCTAACCTCTTTCAGTTTAAAACCATTACCCTTCAACCTACCAATACACTCCCTGACAAAGAGCCCTCCCCATCTTTCCTGTAGGCCCCCTTTATGTACAGGAAGGCTGCTGTAAGGTCTCCCTGGAGCCTTCTCTTCTCCAGGCTAAACAACCCCAACTCTCTCAGCCTGCCCTCATAGCACAGGTGCTCCAACCCTCTGATTATCTTTGTGGCCCTCCTCTGGATTTGCTCCAACATGTCCATGTCCTTATGTTGGGGGCCCTAGAACTGGATGAAATATTCCAGGTGGGTCTAACAAGAGCAGAGTAGAGGAGCAGAATCACTTCCCTTGACCTGCTGGCCATGCTTCTTTTGACGCAGCCCAGGATACAGTTGGCTTTATGGGCTGCAAACGCGCATTGCTGGCTCATGTTCAGCCTCTCATCAACCAACACCCCCAAGTCCTTCTCCTCAGGGCTGCTCTCAATCCATTCTCCACCCACTCTGCAGTTGTGCTCGGGATTGCCCTGACCCATGTACAGAACCTTGCACTAGGCCTTGTTGAATTTCACAAACTTGGCATGGGCCCACCTCTCCAGCCTGTCCAGGTCCCTCTGGATGACATCCTTTCCCTCCAGTGTGTTGACCGCAACACACAGCTTGGTGTTGTCAGCAAACTTGCTGAGGGTGCACTCTATCCCACTGTCCATGTCCCCAACAAAGATGTTAAACAGCACCAGTCCCAGTACTAACCCCTGAGGAACACCACTTGCCACTGGTCTCCACTTGGACATCGAACTGTTGACCACAACTCTTCGAGTGTGGCCATCCACCCAATTCCTTATCCAATGGGTGGTTCATACATCAAATCCATATCTCTCGAATTTAGAGGCAAGGATGTCATGTGGCACAGTGTCAAATGCCTTGCACAAGTCCAGGTGGATGACATCAGTTTCTCTTCCCTTATCCACTAACTCTGTAACACCAACATAGTAGGCCATCAAATTTGTCAGGCACAATTTGCCCTTAGGGAAGCCATGTTGGCTGTCACCAGTCACCTCTTTATTTCCCATGTGCCTTAGCAGAGTTTCCAGGAGGATCTGCTCCATCATCTTGCCAGGAACAGAGGTGAGATTGAACGGCCTGTGGTTCCCCTGGTCTTCCATTTTGCCCTTCTTAAAAATGGTGATTATGTTTCCCCTTTTCCAGTCAGTGGGAACTTCACCAGACTGCCACAGCTTCTCAAGTATGATGGCTTAGCAACTTCATCTGCCAGTTCTCTCAGGACCTGCAGATGTATCTCATAAGGTCCCATGGATTTGTGAGCCTTCAGGTTCCCTAGATGCTCTTGAATGTGGTCTTCTCCCCACTGTCCCAGCCCCTGCCTTTGCCTTTTCTGACTTAGGTGGTTGGCTAGAGCACTTGGTGGTGAAGACCAAGGCAAAAAATTCATTGAGTATATTAAGGATTTCTTGATGAAATCTCTTTTTTTTTTCTTTTCCTTTTTTATCCTCTTTTGTACTAGTGGCTAAAAAAAAAAAAAACAACAGATAGTGGTAGGAGGTTGCACTGTTTTTTCTTTTTTTCTTGCAAGTTTTGCATTAGAAAGCCATTGTTCTGACATGGCTTGGGAACTTAGCGCAGTTAGGACTGTCATCTGCTTTCACCTTTGTGGTACTACCTGCCTCCCATTTCCCCCAAAATTCAAAACAGATTTGCAAGACTGAGGTAGATTTGGTAGATATCACCTTTTATGTTATTTAGCACTTTCATGCATGACGACCCAGATATCAGTTTCTGTGTTTTCAGCATCACAACATAAAGGATGCTCTCACTTCCAGGGAAGAAAAGAGATTTCCTCCTCACAGAGAAGCCTCAGTGAAAATCTCAGCGGTTGAAAACTGGGTCTCATATCGTCTTTCCTTTCAGTTACTCAAAATACAGATGGGAGCAGCAGCAGAGAGGGACATGAGTTACAAGTCTCATGGTAACATCAATTTTTATGCCTAAAGAACTATCAACATTATAAAGAATCACTACAGTTCAGAAATCGGCCTCAAAACCCAAGATAACCTTAACAGTTATCTTATGGGAGCTGATAGATTCCCTGAAGAAATTTGGTGCATATTTCCAGGCAGATATTAATACTCTTTCATACATCAGCCACTTTCCTTGACACTTTATTTGTCATCTCTGTGGTATTTATAAAAGTTTAAAGCTAACTGCACAACAAATACAACTAATGGTACTGCAGATGCATGTAAATCTTGGGCAGAATAAATTATAAGCGTCACAGTAAACTGAAATTAATGGGGCAAAAGCTGAGTGCCTGAAAGCAAATAGGTATAGTTGGATTAGAAGACTATCCACTCAAATATTGAAGCAAATAGCCCTCTTGCTGAAGGCTAATTGCTTCCCTGGCATGATACTATAGCATGTTTGTATAAATATATAAAATCTTTGCTTCTCCAAAAAACGATGGGTGAGCTAAGGCTGGGCCAGCTGCAGTTACTTGGCTCAAAACCGGTAGGAATCTGAAGAAAGACAAAAGATTTACCTTTCAGAACTGTGGAAAAGATTAACGCTTTTATCTATATATGTGTTGCTGAGAAAGGATCTCCTAAATCCTATATGGCCTCAGGGCCAGATAAAATATTCCTTTTTTCCATCCTCTGCTTTCATTCGATCAAATACTGTTTTATCTGCCACTTGAGTTTAAATTCCCTTCCGAAAGGGAGTAGCCAGACTTAGCCAGTTCATGACCAGGCAAGCCTTGCTTTCTCTTTAGTACAGCTGAGGGTCAGTTCACTGCTGTTGTACTCCTCTTCCTCTGCCAACAATGAGGCAGCATGTTACTCATGCCAGGTGAAGTGAATGCCCTTTGAGAAAAGGTGATGCCGGTCAGTACCCAAATGCAGGGGAGAGAATCACAGAAGAGTTTGGGTTGGAAGGGACCTTTAAATGTCGTCTAGTCCAAACCCCCTGCAATGAGCAGGGACATCTTCAACTCGTTGCTCAGAGCAACCTGAACTCTGCTGCCAGGCTGAAGTAGAAGGGGTGGCTACGTTGACTTGTTTTTCTTAGTAGCAGCCTTGTCCTTAGCTGGACAGCCTGTCCTTATCTTAGCTTTAGCCTTAGTAAGGAATGAAGGAATGAAGGAATAACTGCAAAGAACCTGGATATTCAGATAACAGCAACTTCCATATAGAATGAGGCTCCCAGAGAGACTGACACAGCGAAGAGTCTGTAGCACTATCTTTACACTTAGCGTCCTATAGAGTGTTAAGTTCCCTTTTCCTTGTCCATTCTTTTTTGAAAAATGTCAGTGGGCTTATGAGACCAGAGTTAAACATGGAGTATCAATGAGTAAGAGGAAAACAAAAACAAAACAATAAAACAAAACAGTAGACCCATTAGCCTGAAGCAATACCACTCTGAACTGTGATCTATACTTACCCTGCAGGAAAACAGAAAGCCAGAGATTTTCCTCTTGTTTAATGACCTTGCCTGGCATCTTGCAACTTCAAAAAACAACAAAGAAGCAAATATATCAAGAAAACAACAGATCTTTCCAGCAAAGCTGGATGAACTCTCAGACTCCAAACTGTTCTCTAGATCTGTTTTCTCTTCCGCATTAATTTTGTTTAGTGCCTCCTTCGCTGTGGCTGTGGAGCCTATTGCCAGGACCTTCAGAAGCTGAGGACTCAAATTTTGTACATAAACAAGGAATGCAGAGTATAATGGGTACACCAATGTCTTGTCAGCTCCCACAAGCTCATTTATACCTATTCACGATAAGATGGTGCGTGTACAACACTTTCCTGGCACCACAGTAAATTACAGGAAATAATGCACAGCTCTCTACAGATGTAAGGGCAGATGGCATTAAATACCTTCCAGAAGCACTACCTTCAGTTCATTTATTCATCTTTTATCACTGTCACATCCTTCTGTGACCCATACAGGCTTAAAATACATGAGTGGAGAAAATACAGTAATGTGGATATTGACCTATGAAACAAGTTGTACCTTTAAAGCATCTCCTTTCCTATAGATTATTCCTGCGAGGTATATTTCATATCTGCACTATAAAAGGAATACTAGTAGAATAATTGCATATTTAGAGATGGAATGAAGAAAGCAGGCCTAAGAAAGTATCTCCCTGCCTATTTTTGACCCTTCTCATTGATTCTTTATTTTTAAAAATACTTTCCTTTCAAATATTTCAAACTTTGTATATGATAAATGCATTTCACACAACACTTGCCCCTATTCTGTCCTTTTCTCCCACATATTAGTCACTTGTTCAAAAAATGCTGTTATTTCTCTTATCAGCCGCAGCATCCCCTGACACCTAGCAAGCAGCAGTACCTTTCTAGCAAAATATTTAAAGTACCCTCTCTGTAAATGGCAAGGGAGCCCATCAGGAGGAGAAGCTGAGACTTTTCATATGAAATTGTGCTCCCTGGGCAGATCTGGTTGTTAAGCTTAAAGGAAGGTAACCCATCTCTGGTGTTCACCTTAGTACTTGTCTGCCCTTTGTGTATGCACGCAGTTCCTCCATCGTCTGTTCCACCAGAACCTGCTCTATGCAATAATCACCATTGACATGGAAGCACTAATAACCACTGCAGAGAAGATAGATAGAAAAATGTCATTTTCACAAGCGGACTTGCAAATTGCCGTTAATAACCCAGAGCTGGCTGAAAAAGTGCTAACCCTGCAGATGAGGTGGATTCCAGTGGAAACATTCTCACTTCATACTGTACATTTTTCTCCTCAGTTTTTATATTGACAAAAAGAGTAATTTAATGTATTTGGAGATTTTAAATTTTACTCATATAAATTTTGTATTACAATCTTTCTCAAGATTTTATTTTCCCCTCATTCCTGAGAATCGTATTTTGAAATGCTGGAACTGTGAGGAGTACAGAAAGTCAGTTTCTCAACTAATACCATGAACCTACAATTCAGATTTCCACACATTTGTTGCAAAGGAGAGGAAAGATCTATCCTTGGTGGCAGTGATAAAGAAGACAATAACACAGGTGCTACATACATGCACTTCTCTTGAGGGTTTGACAGATTCTTAGAGGAGGACAACAAATAACCTACACTCTGTGGCTCTGAACAATCACACTAACCACTGTTTATATAATAGACTAGAAAAATGGATTAGGATTTTTAAATTATCTGATAAAAAGCAACAGAACTCCTTTTACTGTGTGGCTACCAACAAAGAAGTTAAAAATCAGCAACTTCAGATTCAGGGTTGCTTAAATAATAGATTTCCAAATGTACTTCAAATTAAAGAAAAAAAAAAAAAAAACAACCTAAAATTTGAATCCATGCCATCCTGGGTGACTTTTTGGCAAGAAAAATGAAAAATAAAAAAAATTAATTTTAGGACCAGCAAACATTCTGAATGACCCTAGAAATGCTTCTCTGTAGGGTTGCTTAATTTTTTCATTGTGTTTCCATTTTGTAACTAAAAGAAAAATGTTGTTATGAAATGAATAATCAGAAAGTTTAGATTTACTAGATTTTCTCTGCCTTATCTGGGCCAAAGCTATATGATAATTTCCAGGAACAGTAAAATGAAAGATGTTAATTCCAAAGGACTTTAGTTTGATCTAGAAGCAATAAATAGAACCAGGTCTGTGCAAAGCACTGTAAAAAGAGAGCAAATGCCTTTTAAAAAACCTTGTCTTTTAAGTTCATCTTGCAACATACGTTCAGTGATAACACACAGCTAACTTTGCCACTCATTTCTCATTCTACCTAGCCCATGTTGATTCCTGAAAGAGAAGAAATAAAGAAAATGAAAACCTTCCCTGGTGACATGACAAGTCGTGTGTAGCGAGGGAGAAGGACTGAAATGAACTGCAGAATCTAATAAAAAAATTAAGTCACAGGGTATTAGACAGAAAAAAGTGCATGCTATATATGGCTATATAGCAGCAACTAAGACTGAAGTATCCTGCAGTGAAGTAGCAGAGGCTGGCAGAGGTTAATTTGCAGATTTTGTCTCCAAAATGTAATCTAGATAAGACTGAGAATACCACAGAGGATGCTGTAAGTGAAGCAGAAATCAGAACCCTCAACTCAAGGGGAAACTTGAAATAAATTAACATGAAACATGTATAAAATAAACAAAAGATGATTTTTTTTTCAGGCAATGAACAATTAGTCTATCAGAGTATTTTTGATATAAATTGTTTACCAATAGAAGACAGTTTTGTTGTATGAGAAACACCATGAACATTTCAGACATAAAGGGATTTTGAAAGCAAATTCAATAAAATCCATAAAAATCCATTAAAAATACCAACAACTGATGAATAGTTGCAAGCAATGTTTCTGTCATAAAGGTGCCCTTGAATTTCAATGGCTTTCAAGAAATGTAGTTATCATGTTAGTGACTTTGCTGGTGTAAAACAAGATTTAGATACATTTGCTTCTCTATAAATATTGTGACATATACTGGACATAATAGTTTTTACCCAGGCAAACAGGCTGCTTGCAAACGGGAAAATTAAGAATTTTTGCAGTTAAGAAGCCGCTGGACATGTATTGAGACTGAGCTGACAGTTCATGCTGGTTTATTCTTTCTAAGTTGGTGTTACACTGTAAATACTGTTTTTGTATTCACCATCAAGTCATCAGACACACACACACAAACATCTGTATTTAATTTTTCATTCATGCTTATCCAATAAGCAACAACAAGTAGAGTCCCATAAAATTAGAGAATAGTCTTATTCATTCTGATTTATTGTTCCTAAACCATCTGTTATGGTAGAACAGCATAATATCTTCATATTCTATGTAACAATGGGGCCTTTTAGGAAGATGAACTAATGTCACTCTTAGATTTATATATCTGATCATTGTCTATCCTTACCTTTACTTTGCCTTTCTCCAAATTTCCAACACTATTATTTCAAATAGTGTTTGCACTTATGTAAAAATTTTTACTGTGGTGTGCTGTCTCACAGTGTTTATTATTGTACCCAACTCCATGTAAATCATAATGGAAAGATGCTGGACTTATATTGGTTCTGAACAAGTCTATCATTTTGTTACTATCTTAAATCTCAATTTATCCCCAAGTAATTGAAGGATAATTAGGATTTTGAGGAGTAATACAAATTTAGAATATTAGGAAATCCACGTTCAAATCATGTGTCTAGTATTTTCTTAGCAGAAAAGAAAGAAAGAAATTATTTTAAAAATTCAAACCATTAGATTCCCAGATAATCCAAGAAAGACCCCTTTACACCTAAGTGTGTTACCATTTTTCATCCATTAAAACTCTGAGGTGTTAATTTAACCATATTTTAAATTTAACAATATTGTTACATTAACAATTTAATTTAACAAGGACAGAGGTTATTGTTTTTCTTCACATGATTTATGTAATGTTATTTACATTTCTACATGTCCTGAGTACCTTTTTCATCTATTCCTGTTTATATTTTCCCTCCTTTACATTTCAGCTGTCATTAAATAAAGCGTGACAACTTATGAACATATTGCTCGTACAATTACATTGTGTTATTCTTTTTAATTTTGTATCAAAATAATTATAACTACATGAAAATCGCTTGCATGCTGGCTCATATTGCCTGTGTTTTGGAGCATACAATAGGTGTAGGTAATTTTTGTTCTATGACTAACATGTGTTTAGATGTATAATAACATTTTACTATAAATAATTTTCTATATACTCAATAAAAGCCATAGAGTATAAAAGCTCATGTCTGAGCCTTCATAAACAGATCTGGTAAGCACAGTTAGAGAAGCTGTTTGTAATATTTCTATTGACTGCAAAAAATGCTAATAACAGCAACCTGTTCCATAAAGTAACACACAATATTGATGTCCACTTTGTTCCTGAGAGCCATTTGGTTAAAATGTTTTAAGCTGTTATAGAAACTAGAGTTTTTCAAACATTTACTGCTCACAGCATGACATCTCCAAGTTGCCGTGCAAAGAAAAGCTCTGCTGTGGTAATGAATATCAGCTAACTCTCCAGAATTTAAGTTCCCTGCTGAATTTCATCGTGCAAAAATTATTCTGTTATCAAATAGCCTAACTGTTCCTGTCAGGTGAAGCACTGGGAAATTCTCCAACCATGGTGGTCCAACTTGTCCCTCCTTCCCCACAGAGAACCTTTCAGAAACTAATGCTGTAGCTTGTTCACTGCTAGGGACTTCCCCATGCTTACATCAATTTTCAGATGATTTCTGCATAGTTGCCTTTCTAGAGAGACCTATTGAAGCCATGGAACAGAGGTGGAACCTACTTTTTCTAATTCTTGCTGCACTCATGAACCTTCATGAGGCTTCAGGTAAGGGGCTATAACGTGGGACAATGATCACATTTCCAGCAGTGTCTACACAAACAATATCAGAAAAAATGCCTTTCTACCAACTCCAAAAAGAAAGGTGAAGTGTCTATAGAAATCATACTGGTCATCTCAAGACGTTTGTTTTAGTATGCATTGTCCTAGAGTCCTCTGGGGGATTCAGCGGAGTTTCTGCAGAAGAACATACCAACTGCCACAGCTCTCTGTGGAGACTGGTAACCCCATTTTCTGGCTGTTAACAAAAAGAGACACTGTGTGACTGTTCTGTGCCCAACAGCAAGAATTACAGGGCAGTTATTGTCAGTTCAGGATCTTGCATACACCCAGATGCCTGAACCATTGTACAGTTGAAGTACAAAAGCAAGACTGTTGTATTCCTCTGCATGGATGTTTCCACTCTTGTCCCCAGCTTTGTCTGACTGGACCTCCTCAGCTAGTCCTTCTTTGCAAAGGTGCCCCACACTTGCTGCTCCCTGCCAGCAATGGTGGCATTCAGTTGCTCCCAGGACTGAAATGGAAACAGTTTACTCTTCCCATGGACACATGACAGGAATGAATGGAAAGTAGCTTCTTTATTTTACAGCAAAGTGACACTAAGCAATGCTGAATAGATTGTATATACATTTTTAAGCAGACTACCTTTGGTTCCCTTGTGTCTGTGATGTTTTCGAACAAATTTCTTCATATGTCCTTTTATATATACGGTCAGTTATTTATAAATAGGATTAGTTATGAGAAGTAATCCCTAGAAATACTCAGGCATACAGTGGGAAGAATACTTGTAGACTCTTTTAAATGAAGGTCTATATTTCTTAAAGCCCAAAATAATTTGCTGGGACTAGTTTAAATTTCAACTTACCCTGTTCACCTTGTGGACAAAATTGGATAATTTGATCTCCAAATATTATTTGGGCAATATAATATTGTCCATCAGGCCTTATATTCTGATGATTTACTGAAAAATAGAATAACTTAAAATTTGCAATATAGATATTCAGGAAAACAGCACTAGGCAATATTTCAGTAAACTCCTTCCTGTACCCCATGTTGCAGGTGAAAATGCAGGCATGGTTACACTGGAATTTATTTTTGGAGGATAAACACACATGATCTAAATCATCAGTCTATTACATGGCCTCTGCACAGCTGGCAATTGCTTTGTTTCTTATACCATGTGCAAAGAAATGATGGAGCTCTTTGTCCAGGTGCGATGTTAGGGTCTACTGAGAGCCAGTGCTTTCCACATTCAACAGTTTGCATAATTGAGTATTTGATGCCATTTCCAAATTTCTGATGGATTGCTGTATCTTTTATTTCAACCTTTGGTGTTGCTATTTTGTCATTTTTGAAATGTATTTTCACACTCATCTCAGGGACATAGGTGTTACTGTCTTTTTGCTGTAGCCTGTGAGGTCTGGTTGTCCTCCAATGTGTGATGTTTAAAATACTTACATTTCTTATTTATGTCATTAATGTTGATAAGAAATTTGAATATATTTTGTTTATGTTATGTTCTTTTGAGTGTTATTGGACTGGTCCTCTATACTGCTTAGTTTTCTTCCACCTCCTTTAACAGAGTCCAACAGACGATGAAGGTTTTCAGAGTGGATGAAGCTGTCTGGCTACACTACCATATGTTCCCTTTTCTAACTTTGCTTCTCTGTTCTTAATCCAGATGGCTGTAGAATATACTCTATGTTTTAGTGCCGTTTATATTTTTTGCTGCATCATTATGTGGTTCTCAGGTGCCAAGCCAAAATAATTTATCTGTTACCGCCGCTTCAGAACTTCTGCTCCTCTTTTGTACCGGGTTGCTACATTGCTTCACTATTCTTAATTTTAGTATTTCTTTATTCCAACTATCATTTTGTCTCTTCTGTAGATACAAAAGACAAAACCTTGATTTTATGGTCTATTCTGTTTTCTAACCTACTATCAGCACATTAGAGGTACTGAAATACTTTGTGACATATAGGATACCTCTTCCATCTACATTGTCTTTATCTGTCATTATGTTGGTGTGTTTTGGATTATGTATAGTCTCTCATGAGAGCAGTGCATATACTTTATCATGCTGAAAGTAGGTCTTATGTTCTTGATAGGGAATGTCACCTGTGTTGTAAGATAATACATGACCTCAGTCACTACATTGTGACTTTCCTGGTGATTTGGGGGGCAAGGCCTCATCTTCAACTGACAGCTCTGGAAGTTTAATAATAGGCATTTTAGTCACCTGGATGCTTTCAGCAGTGGCTTTTTCATGATGCTTTCTGAAGCTCATGATCAAACCTCACCAGGCACAAAGCAGATGTACCTTGATGTGGTGATTTCATTCTGAAGAGCACAGCTAGTAGCTCCTTTTCAGTACATTCACACTCTCTCACTAAGTCTTTCACAGACTTTTTATCAAGTGCACCAGATTGCTGCTTTACTGCGACTACAGCTCCCTGGATAAATCAAGCAGTATGTTCCCAATTGTTAGTAATAGGTAGCAACTTCTTTTCCAGGTGCTATTCTGCAGCTTTTGATCAATGCAAATCCTTAGAAACAATAGCAAGTTCCCAAGAATGTGATTTCATAAAAAGCTCTACAGTTGAAGTATTTTCTTCATCCACTGAAACAAAGCAAAGCTGTTAGCATTTTTTTTTTTTCATGAGAAAAATAAGGGAATATGGTAGTCTCAGAATAAACAACATGACCAAGATTAGGATACTAGTATGATACTAATATGTTCTAACGACCACATTATAGACCTAGTTTTTCAATTTTTCCTATTATGGTTCTTCCATTTCAAGACATAATTACATATCCACTTCACCAGGAAAGTGTTCATTTTGCAACCAAATAACTTCAGAACTAAAGGGTGGGGGGTCTAGAGACCCAAATTCCAATACTCTTCTTGGAGATCAGTCTATTGCCTGAAGACTTTATCTTCTCTTTTGTCTTATATTAAGAAGGTGTGACTTTTCTATATGACTCAGTTTCTGCCATTGTTTCCCCATCATAGACCACTATTTTCAAGAGTTGTAATGAATTTTCTCTGCATTCTTGTTAATTCTTTTCTTTAGTAACTGCAGCAGGGCAGAGGTGAATGTATTTCAGCAGTCCTAAACCATATGTAGGGCAGTCTGTTCAGAATTTTGAACTGCTATTTATATGTCCAGTTCACTAACAAAATTGCTCACATTGCTGGCCAAGGCCCATAATAATTATTCTTTCACTTAATGATGATATTCTCACATTATACAGGGCTGTTCCAAAATGGTCTACTGTCTTGTAATGTTACATAAGTACATCTATATATCAGCTCTCATAAAGTCTAAGTGACATCACCTTTGGTTGCTCAAGGTTTTTTTAACTATGCTTGCTTTTCCCTATAAACAGGTCTTGTCGTAACCAGCACAAAGTTAGATTGTATCAGTCCACTTCTGCCCCTCAGCACTACCAGTAATGCATTACAGATGCCTTCCTAATTCCACTGTGATTTAACTGTTGTTGATTTAACAACACAGTGGCAAATTTGGCTGTTGTATAGCTGACAGTCTTTTCATGCATTATGTGCACACTGAGAGTCTTAAAATCTGTTAGAGTCATACTCCAGGCAGTCTTCTTTGCATTACAAGGCTTTAGTCCTCAGTCATGCTCATATTACTGCTGTTCTCAAGGGAACTCACTTCCCTGGAATATAAAATGCGTATGTACTGTAGTCTCCACTATCTACAAGCCTGGCATTGTCTTTGAGCTTTTCATGTTTCTTTCCATGCTGAATACTTTAAACCATTCATGTGGTCTTCATTTTTAATTCATCTTTCTCTAACTTACTCCCATATTTCTTTGGTTGGTGACTCCATACTTCTTTTGTGACCTGCAATTGTGAACACTCTTACTTTGTCTGTGTTTTAGGATGACTGGCACTGTTCTCCCAGAAGCATAACAGGGGTGGGCTATTTTTCTCAGCTATTTCTCCAGTAAGCTTAAGTCATGTATGCCAGAGCCACATCTTCAGTACCTGTTTTTGTGCACTGTCAGAGATGGGATATTGGGCTAGGAGGAACTGTATTGTGACCAATTACAACCACACTCATATTTTTAAGGACTGTAACATGTCTTTGACATCAGACGATCAAACAATTGTCCTTTTCTTTGCAAAATTGATCTACAGAAAATTCCTGAAAAATGGATAACATTGGAAAAAACAAGGTCTTTTGAAGTGTGCACATGGAAAGACTACGTAGCCAAAAAAGGGCATGGGTTAGTATACTCAGGTTTAGCGGATTTTTCACTTATTAAGAGAATAGCATTGGTGCGGTGTCACCTTGAGTGCTGTGTACAGTTCTGGGCCCCACAATTTAAGAAGGACATAAAGGTACTTGAATGCCTCCAGGGGAGCAAAACACAGCTGGTGAAAGGGCTGGAAGGCATGTCCTGTGAGGGGTGGCTGAGGATTCTGAGTTTGTCTAGTTTGGAAAGAAGGAGGTTGAGGGGAGACATCATTGGTCTCTACAGCTCCCTGAGGGGGGGGAAGTAGAGAGGGAGGTGCTGAGCTCTTCTCCCTGGGATCCTGTGACAGGACATGTGGGAATGGTTCAAAGCTGTGTAAGGGGAGGTTCAGACCTGACATTCGGAAGCATTTCTTTACTGAGGGGGTGATCAAACACAGCAACAGGATTCCTAGAGAGATGGTCGATGCTCCTTGCCTGTCAGTGTTTAAGAGGCATTTGGACAATGCCCTTAATAACATGCTTTAGCTTCTGATCAGGCAGTTGGACTAGATGATCGTTGTAGGTCCCTCCAACTGAACTATTCTGTTCTGTTCTGTTCTGTTCTGCTCTGCTCTGTTCTATTCTATTCTATTCTATTCTATTCTATTCTATTCTATTCTATTCTATTCTATTCTATTCTATTCTAATATACTGTCACCTAAACCAATGCTATTTACATAGCCTGTAAGATTGGCATCACAGTATCAGATAAAATAAACTTGTTTCAGAAAACACCTCTCTTCCTATCCTGCATAAAAGCACTTACAAGGTTTTCTTCATGAATAGTACCAAACTCAACATTCTTTGAAGTATGTGGTAACAAGCACTTTCCTGATGTTAATATTTAGGGCACATTTTTTGCAGTGGCCTGCAGCAGAAGGAATCCTAGAAAGAAAACAACTAGAAACACTGTCCAGGCTTGAGCCACTACCAGTTGCTTGAGAAATAAAAATAATGACAGACAACAATTTGATGCAATAATGCTCTTTCACAGAAAATAAGGAACCCCAGTCTTTGTTTGCAGCAAAAGTCGTAATGAAAAAATAGTCCTAGGTAATTGTAATAACAGCTTCTTACCCATTTCAGAAACCCTTCACTGAAAACTTACTTGGTCTACACTTCTCCATACGATTACAATCTCAGCCCCTGCCTCGTGCTTTTTTATTTCTTTTTCTATCTGAAAAAAAGAAAATCACACCACAGTTAGGAATGAAAATCTTCCACCTACAGCTTGTCTTACTGTGCCTTTGCCTTATTTTTAAGTCATTCTTACAGGAATCTGCTTTTTGGACTTGTCCAGCATAGGAATAGTGGTCTAGATGGAGCTGTGTCTGAGACAGCAGAGCTGCTGTGCCTGCCAGCAGCCTGTGAGAACAGAATTGCTCGGCTTCTCTCAGCAATTGCAAAAGAAGGATGAAATCACTCTTGATTTCCAGAATGCCTCTTCTGAGGATATGACACTTTTATGAGTTCTTTAGATAGGGAGAGTAATTCCCATTTCTCAGCTCTGGAATATGACTTTGACTTTTTCTGAATGACTCGATAGAAAGGTATAGGTAAGAAAATGAAACTATTGCCAGTGAGATGGAAAAGGAGCCAGCCATTAGTAAGGCATAATCAAACTCAATAGTGTAAAGGATCCAATACTGTCAGGCTTAGTAATAACATCATCTTGAATGTCAGATAACAGCAGATAACATTTCAACAGCCCCTTCCTTTGAATACCTTAAGCCATTTTTACACATTTTATTGCAGCACTATCCAATATATATTATCATCTGCCTTCTGCGGATTGTGCAGTGAGATACAGTGTGCTCCTCCCTGCAAGATGCAAAGCAATTTGCTGAGGACAATGTTTATTTCCTGGACTGGCTGCCAGTGACAGTCATTGACTCTGGGACCTTCCATCTAAAAGGACAAATCTCTACTGGCACATTTAACTCTAGTTGCCACAGTGTCTGTCATCTCTCCTGTAACTCAGCCACATTCCTGGACATACAAGAAGAGAAGGAAAAGATAAACCCTAAGTCTCTTTCACATTGACTTAATTTTGAAGGTGATAATCGAAAAACAGATAATGTGCAACCCTTTCAAAGTCCCACAGAAATTCGTTGGGAAAGAAAATACAGCATATGGGGTTTTTCTTCCATTTTTGAAGTGATTTTGGTAGCTAGTGGACACTATTTCTTCGTTTGTTGTGTTATTAATTAGTGACACACTTGGCTTCCTGCAGTCAGCCTTCAATGTAGGGATGAATCATGATGCTGCCTATAGCTTCATACTGGTGGCAAAGTCAGACATTTCCCGTTAAGCTGATATTTCCATTTTTCCTCCTGAATCTATTTCCTGTGATACTTTTCTACAAGTAGAGTCACAGAAACAGAGTACTACTCTAGAAGGCAACTTTGCGTGGTTTCTGGTCCAAGCTCATGCACAGAGCAGGTCAGCCAGAATGTTGTATCAGCTTGTTCTTTCATCAAACCCCTGTGGAAACAGGGAAACCTGTTTGACACAAATCCCCTGGGGTTCATTTCTCTGCATTTCCCCCAGAGACAGTGCTGTGCTGCAACACACGTGAGCACTTGTCATGGTTTAACCCCAGCAAGCAACTAGGACCCTGCAGCCTCTTGGTAGGGTAGGGAAAAGAGGGAGAAAAGGAGATAAAAGGGAAAAAAACCCCAACATCATGGGTTGAGATACAGACAATAATGGAAAAGGAAAAAAAACAATTATAATAATAATAGTAAAAGAATACACAAAATACAAGTCAATCTCACTGCCTGGTGAATTGGTTGCCCAGCTTGACCCAAGCAGTGTCTGCAGATTCTTCCCCCCATATATATATATATATATATTCCCCCCATTTATATACTGAACATGACATCTATGGTACAGCCTATTCCATTTGCCATTCTATTGTTCTGTCTATGCTCCCTCTCAGCTTCTATGGGAAGCTGAAAAAAGTCCTTGACTAGTATAAACATCACTTAGCAACAACTAAAAAAACATACATTTTTGACACTCTTTTCATACCAAATATGAAAACACAGCAATCACTAGAAAGAAAATTATCTCTACCTCAGCTGAAACCAGGAGAGCAATTCTATCCCAGGTTGCAGGGAGAAGCTGAGCCAAAGGGACTGTGTCTCCTGTTCCTGGCCTAGTGAAACACCACCCAGCCTCCAATCTCCTGTTCCTGGCCTAGGAACAGGAGATTGGAGGCTGGGTGGTGTTTCACTACTGGGGGAAGATTACACAGAAACATCCCAGCGACTGAAATTCAAAAGAAGACAAAAAAAAGTGCAAAAAAGAAAAATATATCTACCTTTCTATCTATACAGAGCTTTAATATGCCTCTTTTTGACATGTGCATTTCATGTATGTGTTCCAGATGCTCTGTATTAACCAACCTATGACTGAAGCAGGACACCCAGCTTTATGTGTCCATTGGGAACAACCAGTCTTGCATCGATTCAACCCTAGTTGTAAGTAACAGCAATTTCAGTTTCACCCCAAGCTGTACGTGATGCTGCACACTATCACAGATACCAAGAAACCAGCAAGGAGGGCTCTCCAGTCATACTCATAGTGTGAGCTGAGAGAAAACACCTCTGATCTCAAGAGAGTTTCTGGAAAACCAAAAGTCATGAACATATGTTTTGGACTGTGTTGTTCTCTAGGGAGGTGGAAGGTGACACAGGAACGATGTGATTATGAGATTATGAAGGTTTTTTTTCTTCTCCATTATGTTGTATTTTGTAGTAACTAAATTATTTGCAATAAATTGAAGTTTTGAAAGTTATTTGGGCGAAATATTTAATAATTAAAGTTTATTCTCATGTTTAATGATTTATGTACTGTATATGTTTTGTGTATCTTTTAACTAAAGCCATTTTCCATCAGTAGCTTAATAAACTTACTAGGTAAACGAAAAACACACCAGATGCTTTTATTGTGAATATACTGCACATTTGTTCTTTGGAGACAGAAGATAAACCAATGCTGCATTCTTTTTCTTTTTTTTTTCTTTGCCTTTCAGATATATTTCAGTTCTATATTTGTATCTACTTTGTTTACAATAAATCTCAAGAAGTAATAATGCACTGTCTCTCTACATGGTATGGTGACAACCTAAGAGCTAAACAAAAAAAAACCCTGTCCCCTAAAGAATATGGGACTGTATAATAACATTGCTGAATAATTTGATATTGTTAACAGGCTTTACATAACAAACAATTACGAAATAAAAGTTTCCTCCTTTTCCAGTTTCAAAACAAAGACAATTCAGCCATGAAAAACAGTAGATGCAACTGCTTGTGTTCTGGCAGTGTCAAGTAGTTGTCTAGAGGGAGCTGGTAATGGTGACCAGCAGTTGATCAAACTGCAGCAGCAGGAACAGGAGACACCTATTGTAACGCACTCACCGCAGTCCTTTAAGGAACCAGGTATACCCAACAGAATCATAGAATCATTGAATATTTTGGTTTGGAAGGGACCTTTAAAGGCCATGTAGTCCAACCTGCCTGCAATGAGTAGGGGAGTCTTCAACTAGATCAGGTTGCTCAGAGCCCCGTCCAACCTGACCTTGAATGTTTCCAGGGATGAGGTGTCTACCACCTCTCTGAGAAACCTGTGCCTGTGTTTCACCACCCTCATTGTAAAAAAATTCTTCCCTATAGTTAGTCTGAATCTATCCTCTTTTAGTTTAAAACCATTACCTCTTGTCCCATCGCAACAGGCCCTGCTAAGAAGTTTGTCCCCATCTTTTCTGTAGGGCCCTTTTAAGTACTGAAAGGCCACAAAAAGGTCTCCCCAGAGCCTTCTCTTCTCCAGGGTGAATAACCCCAACTCTTTCACCCTGTCCTCATCGAAGAGGTGCTCTATCCTTCTGATGATTTTTCTGCCCCTCCTCTGGGCCTGCTCCAACAGCTCCATGTCTTTCCTGTGCTGAGGGCTTCAGAGCTGGACACTACTCCAGGTGGGGTCTCACCTGAGCACAGTAGAAGGGGAGAATCATCTCCCTTGGCACGCTGGCCACGCTTCATTTGATGCAGCCCAGGATACGGCTGGCCTTCTGGGCTGCGAGCGCATATTACTGGCTCATGTCCAGCTTTTCATCCACCAACACCCCCAAGTCCTTCTCCTCAGGGCTGCTCTCAATCCCTTTATCCTCGAGCCTGTATTGATACCAGGGGCTGCCCTGATCCAGGCGCAGGACCCTGCACTTGGCCTTCTTGGACCTCATGAGGTTCACATGGACCCATTTCATGAGCTTGTCCAGGTCCCTCTGGATGGCATTCTGTCCCTCAGGGGCATCAACCACACCACTCAGCTTGATGTCGTCTGCAAACTTGCTGAGGATGCGGCCAATCCCACTGTCTATGTCATTGATGAAGACATTGAACAGTACCGGTTGCAATACAGACCCCTGAGGGACCCTACTTGTTACTGGTCTCCATCCGGTCCTTGAGCCGTTGACAACTTCCCTCTGGATGTGACCATCCAAGCAATTCCTCATCCACCCATCAAATCCATTATCTCTCCAATTTAGAGGGAAGGATGTTGTGGGGGACTGTGTCAAAGGCCTTAAAGAGTTCAGTAGATGATATCTGTAGCTCTTCCCTTCTCCACTGATGTAGTCAGTTATTCCACCATAGAAGGCCATTAGGTTGGTCAGGCAGGACTTGCCCTCGGTGAAGTCATGCTGGCTGTCTCAAATCACCTCCCTGTCCTCCATATGCCTTGGCATAGCTTCTAGGATGATCTGTTCCATGAACTTCCCAGGCACAGAGGTGTGGCTGACAGGTTGGTAGTTCTCAGGGTCCTCCATTCTACCCTTTCTAAAAATGGCTGCAATGATTCCTATTGTACAATCAATGAGGACTTCACCTCACTGCCATGACTTTTCAAATATCATGGAGTGGCTTGGCAACTACATCAGCCAATCCCCTCAGGACTCTGGGATGCATCTCATCAGGTCCCAGAGACTTACGTGTGTTCAGGTTCCTCAGGTGTTCACAAACCTGATCTCCTCTTACAATGGGAGGGACTTTGCTCCCCTAGTCCTGCCTTATGGTCCATCCACTCGAGAGGTTTGGGAAGAGAGGTTGTCAGTGAAAACTGAGGCAAAAAGTTGTTGAGTACCTCAGCCTTCTCCTCGTCCATTGTTACCAGTTTGCCAGTCTTGCCCGTCAGGGGGGATCCACTTCCTTTGACCTTCCTTTTCTGGCTGACATATCTATAGAAGCCCGTCTCATTTTTCTTTGTGTCCCTTGCCAGGTTCAGCTCCAGATGCACTTTGTCCTTCGTGACCCCACCCCTACCCAACCAGGCAGTCTCCCTGTATTCTTCCCAGGTAACCTGTCCCTGATTCCACTGCCTGTGCATTTCCTTCTTGCCCTCTAGTTTGACCAGCAGGTCTTGACTCAGCCATGCCAGTTTCTTACCTTCCTTTCCTGATTTCCCACATCTGGTGATCAAGAGCTCTTGTGCCCTATGGAAAGTGTTCTTAAAGATCTGCCAGCTCTGTTCTGCTCTCTTTTCCCTGAAGGTAGTTTCCCTGGACTTCTATTGACTGACTCCTTGAGTGGTTGGAATTTTGCTTTCCTAAAGTTCAGGGTCCTGAATTTACTCTTCCCCTGGCCCATATCCCTTAGGACTGCAAACTCCACCAGTGCATGATTGCTGCAGCCCAGGCTGCCTCCAATCTTGATATCCCTGATTAGCTCACTTGTGTTGGTGACCAACAGGTCCAGTATCACATCCCCTCTGGTAGGGCTGTCTATTACCTGACTTAAGTTATTCTCAATGCCCTGCAGGAGTCTCCTGAATTGCCTACAGTTTGCTATGCTACTTTTCCAGCAGATGTTGGAGTGGTTGAAGTCTCCCAGCAGGACGAGAGCCTGTGAGTGTGATGTCTCCCGTAGCTGGAGTAAGATGGCTTTGTTAATAGGCTCCCCTTTATTGGGCAGCCTGTAGTCCGCTCTTCACATTCTATTTCTTGATGTAGATGGCAACACCTCCCCCCCTCCTTCCTTGCCAGTCCCTTCTGAACAGCGATAGACGCACTCCAGTCATGAGATTTGTCCCACCAAGTTTCCCTGATGGCAACTATACTGTAGCTTTCTAGCAGTGTGGTGGCTTCCAGCTCCTCCTGTTTGTTGCACATGCCATGTGCATTGGTGTAGAGGCACTTCAGCTGGGCTGTTGACTGTGTCACCTTCTTAGAGGAACACCCCTTAATTCCTTTGAGATATTTCACTGGTGTTTCCTCTTGGCTCCCATTACCTCAGGAGCCCCTCGCTCATCTCCGTAAGACTTCAAGCATGCTGCAGTGTAGCCAGCATGTTTCAGAGCATATCTGTGTTAGGATGGTAGAAATAAATAATTTCCCTTCATTCAGCAGCAACACTGATAACTCCTTGCACTTCCCACTTGTGTGCAAACAGCACTACACCACTCTTGAAACTTGACCTGGGTTCACTAAACTTCAACACATCCAAGTCAACTTGGTGCTGACCTCTAGCCAATTTTTAGGAAACTCGTACAGGCACTGATGGCCTTAGATCAAAGAAATAAGGAAACGGAGCTATTTCGGGTTTCATTTAAATCTGAAACTCAAGAGGATGAAACTTACATGAAATGAAATAGACCAAATATTTTAATTAACTCCTGTGGGAACAGCATCAGAACTTCACACAGCTCTGTAAGTAACGAGACAGACTATGAATAAGGGATGTCCAAGCTACCAAGCTCAGAAAACAATGTGAATTGCCCATTCCCGTCAAGGATATTCATGTTAGACAGTTCAAGTCTATTTATATTGCACAGGAGAACCTGCAGATATCTGCATATACAAACCTGATTTTGACAGTGGTATTTACACATCCTCTAGGTAACCTTATTGTATGCAACTGATGTGATTGAGTATAGTATGGCCTGTGTCTGTAGGGTACAATTTGATGAACAAAGCCAACTCACATTTATAAAATCCTATATTAACTGCTAAGATACCTAGTATACTTACTATTTGGCATCAAGCTCTTAAATTAATTTTTTACCATTTTATGGATATCAAGGACTGCCTGCATAATCAAAAAGCACAGGAAAATTACAGTCATCTGTCAGGCATAGATTAGGCAGTCCCTACACCTTCCATCTCCAGGTAGAAAAAGTACACAAAGATTTCACAGGACTTTAGGCATTCTGGTATAGAGAACAGGCAAGACAGAGGGTATAAAGGAGCAGCACAGTTCTTACTTGTTTTCACTAAGTGAGACAGTGATGGTACATGATGCTCCATTTATATCTGGGGAAGAAGCAATGGGAGCTCATTAAGTAGCCTACTCAACAGTGAAGCACATCATTGCTGCTTTTCAAACTGCCTGACTGATTGATGTCCACTCACAGATTCCCAAAGAAGAGTGAATTGATGGAGAAGAATAGTACAGCAAAAGATAACCTTGCAGGCTTACAGTTTCAATCCTCATGGTCATTTCCTTCGGATTCAACCCTTCTCACTGTCACACCAGTGAGTTAGCAGTTTCTTAAAAGACTCTGATTCCTGCCTTGTCCTTCTTGTCTTCAACCTAGGGCACTTCCAGGCGATTCCTTAGCCAAGAAAAAAGATCCTGCTAAGCTCAAAAGACTTGGAATCTTTGGCATCTTCCCCCCTGCAAAGACATGAATTTGAGAAGGCATGGTCTTGATATTAGTGGGTATTCTTGCATTCTAATAATCTTCACACTGTAATTCCCAAAGCCGTAACTCTCCAGCCATGTCATTTGTATCTCCTGTCTTTCTGGGCCATTTGAATTGTTCCCCTGAATGCTACATTAAGAATGAAAATAAAAAGTTTCCATAAGGCATTTCTAACAATGCAACTCAGAAAATGACTGACAGTAAGTTAGGATAAAATAGCAGTGCATTCTTCTTTTGTTAAAACCAAGGATCTGCTCAGGAGAAGAAAGAAAGAAAGGGGAAAAAAAATCCAGATGGTAAGTTATCCTTGCAATAAATACATGGGCTGAGGTGTGAAAAACTGTTCGGTTTATGAAACATACTGCAACTTCTTTATTCTGACTCCATAACTTGAATAATTTCTAGTGTATTTATAATTTAAAAAAATGAAGCTTTGAGTGGTTTTATAGGTTTTGCTTTGCATGCTCCTTATTAAAATGTATATTTTGCATGGGAACAATCAAAAAATTAGCAGAAAACAGACCCGCACTGCTTGCAGTCCTGAAAAGTTCAAGCAATATTTGAGAAGTAAAAAATGGATACCAAAGAGATTTTGTGAAGTAAAAAAGAACAAGTTCTATATATTTCTGGATCATGTTTTATTAAATCAGGAGAACCATAAATGAAATAGGTCACAGGATGTCAGCTAGCTTGGAGAGAGTCTCTGCTGTGTGCTTGTTCTGTGTCACGCACAGCAGAGCTGAGGTGTCTAGCTGTTACTACAGTCTAAACACAACACGATGGCATCTGTCAGCCCAGGCATAAAAAAAGAGTACAGTCTCACCGAAACACACTGTATTTTATTTATACTTCTCATTTTTAATACAGCTAGGCCTTTACATGCTATTGTTTTTCATCACCTCTGGTAGGGAGTCAAATTTTCCAACTCAGAGCTTGGTAACCCCAGCATATTTCAAGTACGTTTTCTTAAGAACTTACTATCTAATGCTTTCTAACACATCTCATACTTGGCCTGGCCAGTGAAGCTGAAGGATTACCTACCTCCAGCATTTTGTATTCTACCAGTAATGGCACTGCCCCGTAAATACTAACCTCCTGTGTGAGAGTAGCAATCCACAATCTGCATATCATGGATTGCAACAAAGAAAACCTCGTATGTTTCTCCAGTTACCACACTGCTGGGGCCTAAACTTTAATTACAGAAAGGCTAGAAATTGGCCTCAACACAACTAAGGTGAGTTCGTGGTCAAAGGAGTTTCCCTTTGGATTTGTGGCTGAGGAAGAAATTTTAAGAGTTTAGCCTAATCCTAGATGGTCATTTTAGGAACTTCAGTGCTATTCAGATGCTGAAATTCAGAGATAACTGCTCAAGTTTCAGTATATAAAGACCAGCTGCTGTTCACAGTGAATACATCAATATTACTATTGATTTCAGTGGACACAGGAGATGGGTTTCAAAGAAGAAAACTTTGACCTTATTTTGCCTTAAAATATTCTTTGGAAAGCAAAGACGACTTGCTGACCTAAACTGAACCTCAAAAATAACGAGTCATGTTACAGACATACTTTGAATTATGTATGAAAAAATAGATGAATGAAAGACAATAAAAATAAAAAATAAAATTTAGTGAGAAAAGGAGATGGATGCAAGTCAAATCACAGGGCATATGAGCACACTCACTCGGTCTGGCCCAATGTCTAGCTGAGAGAGAGAACAAAACACTGGACACCTGAATAACATAAAAATAAAAGATCTCATTAAATTGTGTGGCATAAATCCAGCAAAATATGACTAGCAGAACATTTCTAGAAAGTATGAATATTTTGTGAAACATATAATGGCATAAGATATTGTTTCTGCCTTTGTTGAACTAATCCTGTAATAAAACTAATATCTTCAAAAAGGGAAAGAAGGAGGACCCAGGGAACTACAGACTGGTTAGTCTCACATTGGTCCCTGGGAAGGTAACGGAGTGACTCATTCTGGATGTCCTGTCCAAACACATTGAGGAACGGGGAGTTATTGGAAGTGGTCAACACAGATTTACCAGGGGTAAATCATGTTTGACCAATTTGATGGCCTTCTACAATGATGTAACTGGTTGGCTGGATGAAGGGAGAACCATGGATGTCATCTACCTTGAATTTAGCAAGGCTTTTGACACTGTCTCCCATAACATCCTCATTAGGAAGCTGAGGAAGTGCAGGTTAGATGAGGTGACAGTGAGGTGGATTGAGAGCTGGCTGTGTGACAGGACTCAGAGGGTTGTGATCAGTGGCACGAAGTCTAGTTGGAGGCCTGTAACCAGTGGTGTCCCCCAGGGGTCAATACTTGGTCCAATCTTGTTTAATATATTCATTAATGACCTGGATGAGGGGACAGAGTGTATCCTCAGCAAGTTTGCTGATGATACCAAACTGGGAGGGGTGGCTGACTCTCCAGAGGGCCGCGCTGCCATCCAGCGGGACCTGGACAGGCTGGAGAGCTGGGCAGATAGGAACCTAATGAGGTTCAACATAAGCAAGTGCAGGGTCCTGCACCTGGGGAGGAAAAATGCTAGGCAGCAGTATAGGTTAGGGGTGGACCTGCTGGGAAGTAGCTCTGAGGAGAAGGATTTGGGGGTCCTGGTAGATAGTAAATTGTCAATGAGCCAGCAGTGTG
>NW_009647211.1:2836722-2847414 GCF_000708025.1 Charadrius vociferus
ACAGGCTGCCCAGGGAGGGTGTGGAGTCCCCTTCTCTGGAGATGTTCAAGACCCACCTGGATGCAGTCCTGAGTAATGTGCTCTAGGCAATCCTGCTTTAGCAGGGGAGTTGGACTAGATGATCTCTAGAGGTCCCTTCCAACTCTGAAAATTCTGTGATTCTGTGATTCTGTGATTCAATATATGTAGTAATGGGTGACTACATGTCAGATTTTTTGATAAATACATTTTTTCAAATTAAGTGGCAGAGATGCCACAGACGTTCCGTCACAATACTAGAGTTAAAAAAGACAACTTTATTTACATGAAAATGAAAGTTGGTTTATGAGTAGTTTGTTTGTTTGTTTTTTTCCCTCTGAATCAGTTGCCTGCTGACCTAAGAAATTACAAAACGAAATTAGAAAAGATAGCTTCTACCCCCAGTTCACTAACTGTTGCCTTCCTTCAAACATTGCTAAAACATCTGGTTTAGGAATTAATCTCAGAAACTATGTGAACTCCATACCAATCAAGAAATTCAACTCCACCGAATTTGGTTCCAAGAGGTCTGACACCATTTTGTACAGCTGCCACGCAAAATTTTATTTTTGCACAGCAGTGTACTGAATTTTTTTTCTCTTTTAATTTGGTTTGAATCAGTGTATTAACCCAGACTATATAATGAAGAAAAGAAAAAGAAAAAGAATGAGAAAATACTTTTATTGAGATCTAAACCATGTTCAGTTAAAAATACACAAAACCAAGAAGGCACATCCCAGTGCATTGGGAATCAGGAATGACGTTATAAAATCTCTGCTTAAAATGTAATAGATCAGGAATAGTTACACTTTTTGATAAGAAGCTGTAATATAGCCCAGTCTGTCAATTAATCCATCCAACCTTTTTCCTTTTAATCTTAATTGACTTCTCCTACCGCACCATTTCCACCTCTGAACTCATTCCATCAAAAGGAAAAAGTATGCTTTTAGAGAAGCACCAGCACAATTATCTTGTGTTCTCAGATGATGAATAATTAGAATCAGGATACTAAGTCTATTAGATTGTGTTCTACTATATTATATTAGATTAGCATCTCATTCTATTCTATTGGATACAACAGAAAGCTCATTAGCGTCAAGAGATTATTTTTTTTAACTGCAACAAGGCTACGGAATTATTTGGTTCATCTTTAGTGACAGCTAAAGAATACAACTATAGAGGAGATGATAATCAAAGACATACCTTCTGCAAGTCTGATAGCCATTTTTGTTGTTTTTCATTGTATTGTAGTAATTTATGAATTTTCCTAAACAGTAAACTCAGTAATATACAGTAGTCGGACTAGTGAGTCTGTTTTAATAAAGGAACATCCTGTTCAAATCTGAACAATTGGCATAAATTTGTGCTTTCCATTTGTGGCCCTATCATAAACATTTCACAGTTGGACTGTGAGTTAGGGAGGAGCTGTCTGCCTTAAGTGTGGAAACAGAATGGAAATGAAAATGAAAAACAAATAAATAAAAGAAGTCAATGTTCCTTCTTTCCAAGTTTTTTCTGAATGTCTGTTGAAATTGAAAACCTGCTTCTTTTGTTTATTGTTATGACCCTTTAGGAAAGAGATATAAATCTTCATTTTTATTTTACATACAAAAACATTGTAAAGGAATTGTGAAACAATGAAACATACCAAACTTTGGAAAACCTTTTAAATGAGAAATGTCAATTTTTCAGCAAAGATTTTCCACAATTTCTTCTGAATAAGATCTTGGGGGAGATATTTTTTGTTTTAAAAAAAAAGGAAAAAGTTTCTGTTTGTCAAGGAAAAAGTTTCTATTTGTCAAAGCAGCCTGATTTGGTTTGAAATGCTTTAGAGAAATGCTCTAACAAGGATTAAAATGGGATTTCAATACAGTATCTGTTTTACTAGTGCATTGCTATTTACATAGAAGTGCAAGGTCTAACACTGAGCTGTTCGCTGTGTTTCGTATCAATTATAGTCTTTATCTGTTATTTTCCACTTACAAACTTTCTCACAGTTTTTTATTTAAGCTCAGTAGACCGTCAAATTGATTGATGACCCCAGCTCATATTGGCATCATGTTTAGCTGAAAGCGTTACATGGCCTTCCTAAAGTTAGCCAGCTGCGTACCCTTTCTGATCCTGTATGTAAACAGTACATTTTATTCACACAATTATTACTAATGATGGATTACATTATCCATATATCTGCTTCCCCTTAGGAGGCTATAGAAGACAGCAAATTTGACTTTGTTTAATATGAAAATTTATTTCTACCGTGCAAAATCTGATTACAAATATTTATACAGCAGGAGTACTAACAAAAGAACAGCCAGGGAACCAATCTTATGTCACTTATATCTAAGTATCAATGAATTTTACTGCCTTATGGGAAGTTGGTAGTATATTAAAGAAAAATGTTCCAAAAAAAACTTCTTTAGGCTGAAGTGTGTGATTGATTCTACTTTGCCAGGCTTAACCTCAAAAGACTAACTTAAGAATAAGAAAATTAAAACCCTCTGAATATGTTCCAGACTAATTTTAACTATCTGTTCTTTATAATTTGCATGCTGCTTCTACAAAAACAGTGTTCACTAGCAGCTGTGTACAACAATTAAAACTGAGTGGATCATTTGCATTCAGTTTTCACATACACTATTTGCCAGCAATTACCAACAATTTACCAACAATTACCAATACCAGTAAGGTTTGTGTGAGAGGAATTTAAAAGTAAAAAAAAAAACCCTAAACTAACAGATTCAAGTTTACAGTTGTTTTCTGTACCTATAAATTTCCTATTAACAAAGGCATGTGTGTTTTACATGATCTATGCCCAATACACGGCTGTGAATCTGTACAATTACCAGCCAGCAAGACATCACATATTCAAATGTTTTCAGAAGAAAATATCCATTAATTGAAAATGCAGGGTAGGGTCTATTTTCTCAAATGTCTTGACATCTGGTTTTGGGGAAGGAGTAAGGGAGCTTTGTAAGCAATGAAGTATGTAATTTTGATATAGTCTTTTTTTTTTATTTGGTATTTCAAAATATCATAAGTTTAAATCTGACATGTTCTATGCCTACTACACCATTTATAGCTTTTGAGTTTGATTTACATACATGATTTTGGTGAAGCAATCTTTTGGCAAAAAAAGAAAGAAGTCTTACAGTAATTATTTCTTTTCCATGTCTAATTTTGACTGGATATGATAGTGTTTTGGAGTGGGAAGAGAGATTCTCTTCTGCAGTCTAGATTGATTTTTTCCTCCATAAAAGTCTACTAATAGAAAATATATGATGTCTATGATGTGTATCATAGATACACATCTTGCATTAATGAAACTGAAGTCCGGAATAATTTCCTACATAAAGGCCGGTATAATACCGAAAAAAGCCTTTCACGCTTTAAAATTTTACTGTCAACAGATCAACAGCAAAGCCCTTGGCAACAAAGTCATGGTATGATACCAAGCATCCTCAGGTCCTCTTCACGATTGAAGTTATAGGCATAGGACCTATCCTTGAAACAATAGTGTTAAAGATGTACATCTTCAAATCAGTTTAGCTGTTATGTTTCAAGCCCAGAGAAGTCATACAGACAAAAACAAATCAGTGTGAATTAATTTCTAATTACTTCTGTTAGAATAAAAAAGTCTCATAAAACATTAGTAAGACCTCCGTTCCAAAACACACATAAAAACATTTTTCTATCTTTTTTTTTTTTAAAGGTAGCAGTATTCATTCTGTCTTCGTTGGCAAGAAATTATGAAAGGGAATACATACGATGAAAAAGAATATGTCCTGACTCACCTCTCCTGCAATTTACATTAAGAGCAGCACAGGGTATAGAGGTAAAACGTAATTTATCTGGAAGTTTGCTCTTAAAAATAACAGCAGAAAAGCTGGAAATGCTTGTAAGGCTGTAATATTTTTGCTATTATTAATGATTCTTACTGTACAGAAGAGCAGAAGTATGTCTTCCTTTAATTAGAGGTGTTGCACCAGCTTGTTAATAAAGCAGTAACCGGTAGCCCTAAAAGCACTGTGTTTGCAAGATGACAGAGTAGCTATCCGCAATTAACATTCTGTGCCTACAGCAATACATTTTCCAAGGAAATACCCACCTGTCTAAAGTACGTGTTATGGTATGCTACACTGGCAACTTGGGACAGCTACGTCTCCACACGTGAAGACTTACTACAATATGGAGCTGCTCTATGACAGTGCAGCTAATAGCCACAAGCGTTTTCCTCTGTAACTGAAGAGCATACCTGAGACAATGCTGACAACAAAATTAAGATCCATCAAACAGCTTCATAAGAAAAAATACTATTAGCATTAACGACATATTGTTTTGAATTATTAGTAACTAGTAAGTTATGCAACAGTTACTGTTCTTTACAAGTTTACTAGATATGTATTTTGTAACTGACATATTGTCGTCTGAAAATTCTGACCTCAGTCATAGGTTTTCCTTAGTCTTTCTCATGAAATCATAAAAAACAAGCTATTAGTTTAGACCAAAAATTTCAGGATAAATTAAAGCTTGCTATACCATTTCCTATTCCCTGGTTATGCAAATCACATTTACATTTCTAAAACTGACTGTCTGAAAAAAAAAAAATTGAAAAAAAAGAACCATCATAAAAGAAGTAAAACTAAATTCAGTTCTGAGATAATAATAAGTAATTAATAAGAGGGTAATAAGGACTCTAGGAACTACCAATCAGACAGCCTCACTTCAGTGCCTGGTAAGGTGCAGATTCTCCTGGAAGTTACGTTGAAGCATGTGAAACACAGGGAGGTGATTAGACACAGCCAACATGGCTTTACCAAGACCAAATCATGCCTGACTAATCCAGTGGCCTTCTATAACAGAGCGACTGCATCAGTGGACATCTGAAGAGCTAGGGATGTCATCTACCACGATGACATGAAAATAATGAAATGATGATCATGAAAATAATGATCAGAGGGCTGGAACACCTCTCCTGTGAAGAAAGATTGAATTGGGGTTGTTCAGCCTGGAGAAGAGAAAGCTCTGGGGAGACCTTACTGGGGCTTTTCAGTACTTAGAGTGGGCTTGTATGAAAGACAGAGATATTTTACCAAGGTCTCTAGCAACAGGACAAGGGACAACATTTTTAAATTGAAAGAGGGTAGATTGGGCATAAGGAAGAATTTTTTTACAATAATGGTGATGAGACACTGCAACAGGTTGGCCAGAGAAGTTGTGGATGCCCCATCCCTGGGAGTGTTCATGGCCAGGTTAGATGGGGCCTTGAGCAACCTGATATATTGAAAGATGTCCATCCATGTCAGGAAGGTTGGACTAAATGATCTTTGAAGATGCCTTCCAATCCAAAACTATTCTACAATGCCATGATTCAGATTTCTCTGTGGAAGATATCTTTCCAGAAGATGATTATGTTGTTTAACTATCTGCAATTAACATTCTGTGCCTACAGCAATACATTTTCCAAGGAAATACCCACCTGCCTAAAGCACGTGTTATGGTATGGTTATGGTTAACTATCTAAATAGAGAGCTGGATTAGGATTTGGATTTGGAGGTTCTAAGGGTTTCTTTCAGCAGCCTGATACATATCTTAGAAAACTTGTTTCCTTTCATCTCGTTAAAAAAAAATAATAAATGAAATCTTTCCATCTTAATCATTGTGGTCTAGACAATTCCTTCTTGCTAGAAAGAAAAGAAAAAGAAAAAAAGTCCTGAATGCAAAATGTCTTAGTAAAAACCAGAACTATTTCATGGCCAAACACCACTGACTACAGATAATCAAGTTATATACTTGAATACATGAATAAAATCAGATATGAGATCTCTAAAGTTTTCAGACTGAAATTATGTCTGAAGGGTAAGTCCTGCTGCCTTAAGCTTCACTTGATTTATTAGCAAGAGAGTCCAAAATGATGCTTTCCAAGGTGACAAGAGATGGCTGAGATCCCCCCTTCCTCTGGCCCCTTAGGGAAGCAGCCACCTTGGCTGCCATACAGTGTTACTGGAACGCCACAGCAGTGCTGCAAAGCCATCACTTATGCTTGCATGCATAGACATGAAATCCCCAGGCCACAACACCCTTTTGCACCTCTGCCCTGGCTGCTGTAACCTGCTCCTTCTCATCAAGCTGCTCAGCTTTTGAACAGAGGTACCGTGGACCTCATTAGGCTACTGCAATAGTTAAATATGAAGACATGTCCAGGACATATATACAGTTCTCCCTGTCTGGAAGAACATACACTGGTTGTTGAAACAATGATGAACAAAAAAGTTACTCAAAAAGTGATGACTTTCACTTCTCTGTGTTGATTGATTTTCCATCTGGACATTCCCGGTTTTGAAGAAAAATTTCTTTTGCTCTGCCATTGGTTTAGGTCATGGTTTAGAATCATGACCCAAACCCATGCTTAAGATTTAATTAAGAAAAAAATGACCTAATCCACTGTTTGCTCTCAATGTGCAATACAGAGTGCAGTACGTGCGGTATGTGCCAACTCTGCAGCTGTGGGAAACAGGTGTCAGATTTGGGATGTCATCCCTGATCAGCCCTTACTCACAACAGAAAACTGAATACACCCTTTTCTGACCTGATGCAGAAAAACAAACAAGCAAACAAATGAAAAACAAGCCCAGAAAGACTGTTCTGGGCAACAGCGCTCTGCAGTTTCTCTCCTGATGCCTCTTTGCAGTGGGTGATGCTGTGAGGTCTCTGTGTCAGGCAAGAAGAGAATTTGGGCTTCTTAAGTAGCTGTCTTCTGTCATCCCAAAGTTGAAATTTAGTTTGCTTAATGTGAAGATGTAACAGACAAGTACAGATCTGACCCCAAATTATGTATGGAATTATGCCGGAATAATTCTTCAGTAAAGCTGTGTGAACCTTAGCAACTTTTAAATCTGCTACACTTTGTCAGTGATCAATTATTTGGAGCCCAGAGGAAGATAAGCTATGTACGTTCGTTTACCATTTGTAATTAATTTATTATCTTTCATGTAACTTTAGATGAGTATAATTCCAAAATCCAGCTCTTCATCCTGTCTTGACTAGGCAAGGTCAAATAGGATCTGTTTACTGCTTTATGGCTGAAAAGCCTGTCATTGCAAGCTGATGTTATCAAGTAAGTAATATAAAAACAAAATCTGTAATATTTTTAAACAAAAATAAGTAATAGCACAATTTTGCAAAGTGAGAGTGTAAACCGAGTGTGTGGGAATGCATTTTAGGCTAAGGTGATTGGTTAGTGAAAAGTATTCACACAAACTTTAGACACCTGGGAAATTATGTCCCTGGAATAAGTACGGGTGATTCTTAAAATAATACTTCAAAGTATTACTTGACTTAATTTCACCATATTAAAGTAAAGGCCGATGAAGGAAAATTATCTAAAATTACTGCATATTCTTATTTCAGCACTGACCCTGAAGTGACAAGTTATTTATTTGTTCTTAATTTTAAAATATTACTGCATCTGTAAGTACAACCTTACCAGTATTTTAGTGGAGTTAGAGAAATAAATGTCTACATGGCAAACATATTTATGTTTTATATTTAAACAGTAATCTAAAAATTCAAACTCAATTCTTCCTTTATTTCTAACCTCTATATCTTATCCACTATCAATACCACTTTTTCCATGAATATGACTCTCGGCAGAATTTATTATTGAAATACGGTCAGGGCTTTAGTTTACAGAAAATATATCTGTGAGTAAATCACAAAACCAAAAAGAACAACTCAAAAAAAAAAAATATTTAGCACTGCAACAGTAGATCTACTGTCTGGCAAAACCAAGTGACCATTGAGATATTATGCCTCTTTTGGGAAGCAGTAGCAAAAGCGCACAGGTGAGTATAGGAGACTTGCTATGTTCCCCCACAAACACTTTTAGCAAACAGAAATTGACGTGTTTTCTAGGTCAGATGTTACATCATTTTGATGACATCAAAAAGCTTTTGCTCCATTCCACTTTCCTGATATGTTGTTCATCTTTGTTATAAATTGCCCTTCACAAATTCCAGGAACAACTAGTTCCATAGATTTTCCATTTTGTGAAAATACTCCCTTTGGAGCTCTCAACTTTCTTCCTGAATATTTCTTTGAGTCTCCCTGTTCTTCTGACATGAATTGGTTATTTATTCCTATTGGCACTCTCTAGACAAAGTATTGACTTCTCCCACATCCCCGCAAATGCCTCTGCCAAGTGAAAGATATGCAGTCTTCATACAGAACCCCAGTATATCTGATCAATCTACAGCAACTGTTTCCTTTTTAAGACTAGTGACCAGAACATCATGTATACTTAATTTTGAAGCATCATAATTATTCTTTTTTTTTAATAAATATTCATAAAAACCTGAGAAAGATAACTTATAATAATTTTCTCTTTGCAAGACTCTGAGTGGAGGTAAGATGTTTTTTCACCTTAGGCTAACTAATACATGTTAATTACCCAGAACAAAACAAAGAGGAGCAAGTTGATTTCATTTGACTGTGACATAAATTTGGCTAAATTTAATCATAAAAAGGAACAGCACTTGGGTTTTTTTGGCCATATTTTTAATCAAAAAACTTTTTCAATGATACTGATCTTTTATGAACTCGTTTTTGTTTTTGCCAGATACAAATCAGGTACTAAGTAAATTATGGGAAAGAAATTATAATTTGAAAGTTATTTTCAACTATACAATTTGATTTGTGTTTAAAGTGTCTCACAGTTTTATTTTAGAAGAAAAAAAGTACTCAAAATTGAATTGAAGCATTTTTCTGGAGATCCACTTTTTAACTATGATCTACTTCTTTTGGCTTAAACCAATTACCTGTTGGACCGTTCTCCTCTGGCATTGTCAGAAAACTTAATAAGCTTTTATTAGGACAGTTCTATTGCTGACCTTGTTTTATTTTTATGCCACCATAAAAAATACCAATGCAACACCTCCAAGGTGGTTTTACAGTGGGGTAGTTATTGCATAATTAATTTAGTTAGTACCAGTCACAAAAGAATGAATGCTTGTTTTTAGAAAAGAGAATTTCTCTCCAAAATGAGTAATTTAAAGCTTTTGATCAGTCTCTGCCTTTACTCATGCTCTGTCTGCACAGCACTTAGACAAAAAGAGTAAAAAATAACAAGGTTCAAGGAATATCTACATAATAAATGTCCTGTTTGCAGATCCGCATTCTGTAAGCACTTGCCAAGCATAAAGAAAGGTATCACATGATCTGTGCTGGCAACGTGATCCAAACTACAGGTGTGGCAATTGTGTTACGATATTTCTGAAGGACAAAAAGGAACAGAAAAAAACCCAAATAATTGAGAAGGTCTTAAAATTTTTATGAAATGGTAAATTGGATTTTCTGGTTATGACTTGACAGATATGTGATTATTTGCACAAAGCCTTTAGCTTCAGCTATCTGTCTCTGCCCTCTAAAACTTATGAATTGTTTCCTTATTTGCAAATTACTCTTCAAATGAGCGCTAGAAGCACAATACCTCACTTCATAAAGGCATGATTTATGCTTTTGTTTTGAACTCCAAGAATATTAATGATTCTGGTTTATCAATTAATTAAAATACAAACACGCCCTTACATTGATTGGAAGACAGTGAAACTAGTTTGCAAACTCACATAGCAAATAAAGGCAGGGCAACTACATTTAAAGTTCTCTTTTTAACTTAAATCTGTCCTAGCTGTGCACCAAAAGAGAATGAAGCACTGGTAAAAGTAGTTTGTGATTGCATAGTGAAATAGACCACCAGATGTTTACCATTGATCAACTTTGTTAATGTTTACCTTAAAAGATTGAAAGAAACAAGTGCCCATATGTGGGCAAAAGGGACAAAGCTGTATTTCTCTATTATTTTAAGGTAAAGTTCAATGCAAATGTAGAAACTCTTTTTAAGAGGAGGCATTGGCTTGGACAAAGTTCATGGCAGCACTGACCATCTCTGCTGCTAACAATCGCAAGGAAACCTAGATGATACGCATGAGTGACTGGCTTTCCAGAAGAGTTAATAAAACATTAAACCTTTCCAACTTGGCATGAACAAAGATCTTTTCTTTTTGGCCCCCACATTGGGTTCAAACTTTTCACACTTATAATATACTGGCACAATATAACACGGCTAGTCAGATGCAGAGCAGCAAAAGGTCCAAGAAGAATTCCTGAAGATTTATGCAAAATCATGTATTAATGAAGGATGAAGGCCAAATAAGAAAAACCTTCTAATATTACTTGGAAGAAGAAGGGAAGGGAAAGCACCACAAGGAAAATAAGTTGCCCTTTAAACACCTTTCAGAACAATGCAGAATTATATTCTGCAGTTAACAACAGCACCCTCATTAGCCAGGAATGATCAGTGAGACTTAATTAAAGGCTATCCACAAAATATTTTCAAATTTTCTTGAACTTTTGAAAGGTCTCTTTTAAATGCTTTTGTTTACCATTTACAGAAAGAAATGCCAGAAGATGCTATTGCATTAAAAATGTGTGACAAGGGTGGAGAATGTGGAGGAATAGCTGGAAAATGAACAAAACAAATACCTTCATCATTTAAAGGAATTAATTTAAGTAAAATACCAAACAATAAAATAAGAATATGAGCCGGCAGTGTGCCCAGGTGGCCAAAAAGGCCAACAGCATCCTAGCCTGTATCAGGAATCGTGTGGTTCGCACGACTAG
>NW_009647211.1:2847853-2890605 GCF_000708025.1 Charadrius vociferus
TTCAAATAAAAAACTTTTTTTTTTTTTTTTTTTTTTTTTTCCTGAGGATTAGCATTTTGGAACACTATAAGTTTAGTTTGTTTAACTTTGAATAAAGGTAGCAACTCTAGTTTATGCGGGACTACAAGGACTAAACCCATGAAGGACATGATATCCTCACAGCAATATTTCCCATCAACACATAGGGCACAGCCAGAAGACTCATAGAAGCCCTACATCTGCTTAGTCCTGTGTGTCCTATAAAGCATGGCTACAAGGGATGAAAGCCTTTCCTCCCCAATAGTCTCAGATTCAACTGAATATAAAGCTTATATGCATGCAATGCAATCACATACCCGGATGCATTTTACTAATCAAAAATGATCCAGGTATTTTTGTGTTTATTTTTAACATTATTGCTGTACATACTTAAGATCTGAGAATTATCTCAAAGAGCAGGATAAATTATTTGAAAACATAAGATGTATTGAAAAGTACAATGTGCTTACTTTAAAAGACCTCAGTAAAACAGTATCTTCAAAGGCAGAACTATCTAAGTACTACTTTCCCTCAGGTATTCATTCAAAATTCATTGCTCTGCTGAATACTTTTATTTGAGAAATCACAGAAATTTTAAATCACAGAAATATTAAAAGTTTTGTTTTTAAATCTCAATGCTAATTTGAGAGAGAAGAAGCCCAGCATTTTAACCTGAAATATACCATTAGAAGATTGTGTAAGGTAAGCATGGTACTGTACTTGAATTAGGACACTAGACATACTGAAGAGAGACCACACAGTAACGTCAGCATAACTGTGTATGTGGCTTTTCCTTTGAAGTACGTAGCCTTTCCCTTTGTGCAGAAACCTCCAGAATAAGGCAACATTTTGAAAACGAAAACCTCATCTGATTGAAAAGGAAAAATCCTTCCTGTGGTAGATGAAATTGTACTCTAACCATGGTGATTTTCCTCTTCGGTCCTCAGGGCAAAGCTCACACTAGTGTCTACGGGCAGCTATTTTTGGAATGGGCACTGATGTTTGGCTGGCACTCGTCTGCTCACAGACACAGCACCAAACTTCCACGTTAACTCTGAGCTGAGCTGGACCGGACCACAAGTTGCAAAGCAATGGTATCCCTCCATCCAGACCCCAGTGGGGCAGAAGCAGCCCTATGTCAGAGTCCTTCAGTGGACTTGACTCACAGCTCCTTTGAAGTTAAGGGGACCATTCACAGCCGAAGATGAAAAAAACGAATGCCTTGGAGCCTGTAGCGCCCAGCATTGCCCTCAGTGACTCTCAGAGCAATCCCAGTTATATCCACGGGTTCACATAATCCTGCAGTGACAGGGATGAAATTGTTATTATTTATGGAACTGAAGGGAAAGAAATGAAAGACAGAAGGTGACAGCCCTTGGAGCATCCCTCCACATGACAGACGCACTGACTGCTTTCTGAGATTGCCTGCTCGCTGAAGGAAAGATGAACTCAAGGCAAAAGCTGGAATTCAAACAGATGGTGAACATCCCAGAATCTGGTCAGCTCATAACAGAAGAATAAAGCTTTCCTGACTACCAAAAACTGTGTTTAGAGGAAAGAAGTCCGTCCTTTTTATTTAGTGAACTAGTATCCCCAATCCACTGTCACCATAAATCTTCTAACATTCAGTTACTCTCGCACTTGAATTGAGAGAGCTGACTCTTTGGTGACCCAGAAAATGTGTCATTCTCCACAGGATGCAGTTCTGCTAACCATTATCCATCTACCTGCTGCTACTCACAAAACATACGTTTTGCTGACTACAGCAACAATAACTGTTTTATTCTATTTTATTTCTGCACATTGAATACCATACCATCTTGGTAAAATGAATTCCTGTAATTAACATGCTCAGTTGAGCTGAGGAGCTCTATAATACGGTTAAATGAAGCTGGAATATTACCACATTATATAATTTACAACTTATAAAGTGTAAACTCCTTGCATTCAGGGTATAGAGTAGCTTTCATAGCTGCACAGTCCAAAAAATGTGAAGGAATTTTGAGTAATCAGGATCAGAATCTTAATTCAAATGGATCAGGTGCATTAATTAGAACGGTTTCCACTCAAAGTTCAAGTCTTTTTTCCCCTAGGAGATTTACTCTTCGCTTCTCTTCAGGTTCATCTATCTGTCACCTTGGTCAGTTTTGTCAAAATTGACTCTTACCGGAACCCCCACTGGCACTTCTTTTATACTACAACTTAATTCCACATTTCCTCTATGTCCTGTCTTCTCTCTATTACCTCTGCATTCAAAACACTGATCACTTTCAGCTTCAGTGGCATGATTTCCACCTTTTGGGATGCTATGCAGCTTAAATGCTCTTCTTTATCCTGTCCACATAGCTATGCTAAAAGTATTTTTATCCCTGGGTTATCCAAGCAGAAGAGGCACAATCTCAATCACCTTCTTTGGTTGTTTTTTTTCTACCGTTCCATATGATGTTACCATTGCATTGCACACGTGATTATAGTGTATACTATGGGTCCAATTGCTGTTTCAGACATCACAATCTGCTTGAAAAATTATGAATAAAACTACATATTCCACAGTTCCATTTTTATAACAAGCAACCCTGCTTCCCAGGGGTGATGCTGTCTAATTATGAAAAGCTACGTGACACTAAGGGGTGGTTCGTGAAAAAAGGTAGAGGAATGTAAAAGAAAAAGGACACTCTGTAAATAACAAATGCAAGTAGCTAGGTAGGTAAATCTGGATGCGATCAATTGTGACATTTTTTAGAAGAAATGGGAAAAGCCCATCATTAATAATAAATCCTCCTTATAAGTGAGAGTGGATCCCAAACACAAGTGAGCAAAGGAAAACAAAAACAAATCATGTTATACTTACTCTATTTATGTGTTCGGAAAAGTATGAAAACAAGAATTAGGCAGGGCATAAGACAAGCATGGTTTTAGAAACACCTGACCATACCAGTAACTTTATTGGCTCAGGTATTTACAATTATGTTAGTACTACCCAGGCACTTTGGTGCTGACAGGATCCCTCATCTGACCTGCCTTAATTTATCATTCTAAAAGAAAACATTCAGTTCAAACACCGTAACTATTGAAAACATACCACTAAATATTTGAAAACTATGCCGTGAATTGTAAAACATACAGGCTTAAGGTGCTTACAGACTTTTAAAGTGTGGGTCCTCACTTTCCTTCAGTACATCCAACTGTAAGCACACTAGGGTTCTTGCATGAAGATGAACAAGTTTGGTGCATTTTGTTTAAGTTTGGGGGGTGTGTGTGTTAGCTTTTTTTAAGATTTAAGTAGCTTTTAGCATTCTATGAATATTGTAAATATCCACTTTTAAGTAGGAACAACATAGCTGTACCTTCTTTTTTCCTCTCTCTTCATAACATTTGTTAAATAATTACTGATTTGCTAACAGAGTGTAGGCGATCCTAATATTTCATAACTGAAATTAAAATAGATGTATTTTTGGCTCCTGGATTCCATGTGAAAGCACACTGCTTTAATTGCTGGTACTGCATGTAACAAGCTTCTTCCAAATTTCAATATCTGGTATTTTTTTTAGGCAGAACAAAAGTCAAGTTAAGAATATGTTACAGGAAAAAAATAAATCATGAACTTTACTTTGAAAATGTCCAAATGAATAAATGCAGCAATTTCCATCATTTTTTTCATCAAAAATGTTTGAAGTATTTCTCCCATGAGCTTCACTATAGAGTGAGTTGAATTTGCAAAACAGGTCTAAAGGCTATCATAATTTCTTGTAAATTAGTGTAACTCGAGTGACATCATGATTTACATTAGCTTAGGATATGGCCTTTAATTTTCACACCAAATGATATGAATTTGACCTTGATTAAAATCAGAGGTATAGGAAATGCGTTAAGAATGGCACGTTTTTATACATGCATGAATACTGCAGAAATAGCCTACTTTGTTCCACAATGATGAATCTTTGATTCTGAAAACTGTCTAAACTAAAACTACATCATTCAGTTTTTGGTTCATTCCCTTTTGTCCATTCCCTCCCTCTTCTGAATCGACCTTTATGTCTGACTGAGGCACTGAGCTGCTTGTCTGACAAAATATTAAGAAATCGAAATGGTGGCTGCTTTCTGCTTAATTCATATGAATATTTTTAGAGTGAATACATTTGAATAAATGGTATAAGAGAGCTCTCCTTTTCTTGTAGTAGATGAGGTAACTAGCAGCTACTTTTAAATCTTCCAATTAAAACTGCTCTTTTTTGTGTAATTGCTTCCAAACAACTTTCCCCATTAGAAAGCCAAATTTTGCATGGGAATAATTCCAGAAAGATTCTGAATCTACACTCACATTTGCACAGGCAGAAATAGCCACGTGTGGGGAAAAAAACTGAATTTTGCACAGATTTATTCTGCGTATTGGCTGCAGTGAGAGAGTTCAAGTAATGGTCTTCAGAGCAGTATCAGTATGCTTCAGAGACAGAACACCAGTCTCAGCACGGGGGCTGTACCTGAGCAAATTAAAGAATTCAATCTTGACAAAATCTCGATGACCCTCTGGGAAATTTGGTAGACTATTCTTTTTCTTAGCCTGCTACTTATATATAAAGAAAGGTGCATGCTGCTTCTCTACCTCTAGACTTACCATTAAAATATTCTACCGAGATGACATATTTTTTATTATTCCATATTCACTCCTCATCCTTCATGCTTTTGTCTTTAAGAATGTGATGACAGTAGAATTTTCTCTTGTGATATTGTTAATAACATTTACAGTGACAGAAACCACTTTGGAAGAACTCCTGGCAGAAAAATACCTCTATCCACCTTTGGGGTACCCACAGCTCCTTTTCTGTATTCCAGGACAGCACACACACTGCGCTACGTGGCCTCTCCACTTGAGTGCTTTCTCAAGACATGTCAAATTATATTACTTTAAAGTTCTATCGACCTATAGTTGTTCTCATTCACACGGCTGGGTGACCTGTTCTTCCTTGCACACTCAAGGGCTTTTTAATGGATTTGAGACAGGGCTCTCCCGGGGAGCTGACAGGGCTCCTCATCATCAAGCACTTGACCATAGCTTTTCAACATCCTGCACCTCCTGGGCTCTCAGGCCTGGGGTCTCACCTGCGTCGACATTCCCTGGCTGGCAGAAAGTCCTTCTGTGCACAAGAGCAAAATGAGGCAGGACGCAGTGGCCTGCATGATTAAACTTAAGTGCATAGCGAGTCTGAGAATGATCTTCTAGTTTAAGGATGATTTAACCCACAGTGAGGCAGTAAACAGGGATGGAATAAAGCTCTGAAACTTGTTATTCAAGAAGGAGACTTCACATTCATGTCAAAAATTTCTATACAATTTCTAGTGGTACCGATAGAATATACCAGAAATCACAGATGTATTAAAAGTAGAGATTATGTAAAACAATTCAAGGTGTTAAACTGTGATCACCTATATATTTATTAAAAATATGTATATCAGCAGGCTACTGTTACATAACAGATTTTTTGTGTTTCTTTTTTTGCCCGTCAGGAGCTGAAAACCACTTTTTGCCATGCAAATTCTTCTTCCAATGTGAAAATAAACCAACCCACTCAGTTCAGTTTTGGATAGTTACACACATTATCGTGATAAAATCTCCTTTTACCTTTTATTGTTACTGTAGCTCGTGTCACCCCTGTATTGACGTTAATAGTATACAGAGTTATTCCTTTTTTCCTGCTCATATACTTTCTGATTAATGAAATGCAGCACACTATTTTACTATGATGAGCTCTCACTGCAAAATTCCATACCAAAGATCAGGCTGCAATGCTGAAAATGCAAAACGGAAGGATTTAAGGATGCACAGTAGGGTTGTGAGTGAGGCATGAAGGAAAGTCAAAGAAGGACTGAATCCATTATTTCAAGGAAGATCCACAAGCTAAAATGGTGCATTGCTCATGACAGAAAATGGAAGCATATCGGCATTGCTACTAAAAGGAGACAACAGATCTTCCAGATTTTCTTAAGGCGGCTTTATCTTCTGCAAAACATAGGAAGTGGCTGGAGAGTAGCCATATAACTAAACTTTGTAACACAAAGAAATCCACTTTTTTTTTTGTGAATTGTAACTTCACTTTTTTTCCAGCAGATTGTTTCTCTAAGATTTCGCTCAGCCCTGATCAGCTTTCTTACTTTTCAAAACCAAAGAATACGGAGGATAATTTTACCATTTCCAAACAGTAATTCTAGTCCCCTTTAAATGTAAACACCAGCTGATGCTGGGGGGAGGCCAGAGAAGAAACTGGACTGCCTTCACTGAATGAACTGCACGTCTCTCTAAGCGAAGGTCTCGTCTGCTGTGCAACAGTTTTAAACATGCATTCACTATGGAGTGTGGATGCCTACTGTCCCTATTCCACAACTTACTTCTGAACTTCATCTGGAAAACAAAGTCTGATATTCAGTACACTTAAGAACTTCCAAATAATTCCTAACGCATATTTAATTCAGAGTAAATTATGTAGACCATCACATACATAAGAGCTCAAGATAACACCCTGAAAGACTGAAATTGATTATTTTAATTTATTCTGGTAGTTTTAAGAATCAGCAGGTCTTGCAGCTCCGGCATAAGCAAAGATCTGTTTAAGAGATTTTATGGGTGTGCATTTCGAATTTAGAAGCAGCCTGAATTTCAGAAAAGGAGTGGTCAGACTTATTGAAAATCAGATTCCTTCAGGTTGTATAATCTGAGCATCTGAAACCACCTGTTACTTTTGAAGGTACTAGACTGAATCATCATCAGAGAGGAGTCAAGCACATGGATTAAAATAAATGGTTTAAAGCTGAAGGGATCTAATCTTTTTATTTACATACCATGTTGTACATATTTCTAGTCATTTCAACACAATTACTCAAATTTTCCTTTTCAGTCTGAAGAATGGTAACTTCTGGTCTTGAAAGCATAGCAGTTGTGACAGCTTTTACTTATTTTCAGGCCAGCAGACCTGATAACACTGAGAGATTTGAGAAACCTAAATTAATTATACTACCAACCCCCTGGATAAGCTTTTTGTTTAATCTAGATTCATAGATTAAAGACCATAAAAAATTACAATCATCCACATTTTTTTTTTGTTTTCTCCTTTAGGACTGTTCAAGAGATGCAATTTTTCCCAATATAGAGGTCCATCAAATTTAGAGAAATTACTCAAGAAATATAGATGTTTAAGAACAAGCAATAAGAGTCAATATAGAAGACAGCATAACAATTAATTATTTCTAGACAAGTACTGCACTTATATGAAGTTTGGCGGTATCTGATGGTATGAAAAATATCTCTCACCCTGGCAGGCTGAAACTGAGGGTAGCTGCATTAGTAAAAATCAGTTCTTACAGCACTGTTGTCCATCTTGGGAAGGAAACTGAGTTAATCTGCCTACACAAACATACCATCAGCAATAGCCAATGTCAGCATGGAAAATCTTCACATCGTGTGCACTCATTTGAATGAATACAAGCTGTTGACTGCAGATACCCAAAATAAAAGCACAGCACTTTAACACTATCCCAATGTTGTTGTCTCCAGGATGGCTCTTCATAGAAGAAAAAAAGGGAGAACAGTTCATCAATCAGAGTCTTAAGAAACACATTTAGAAGATTTCTGGTCCAAATAGCATTTACTGATCAGTAAAGGGACTATATGAAACATTTAGAAAGAATTCCCAGACCCCAAGGCCAGGTGAGAGTTCATATTTGCCCAGGAAGAAAAAAGACCCTAAATCAGGATCAGGCCCTGGTACATAAAAAAACCCTGGGCTCTTTGATTAGACAACATGACTTCTAATCTAATTTTATTTTATTTCAAATGTCCCAAGCACAGAAATCTACCAATTTTGCTTACGTGGAGTACTGGGATCTTTTCTCTTTAGAAAAGAAATACATATGTATGGACATATGTGGTGACATTCTGAAATAAACCGTTATTTTTCTTTTTAATTACTGAAATAGCAAAAAGGCATTCTGTAGTGGCTCAGTGCCTTACATTAGCACTTTGTACCTTCTAGATTAGTAAAGAAAGAATCATTCCTGAGATGCCTAAAAACTATTCAGGGGTTTGAGATGTTTTTTGTTAGTACTCTAATGTGAAATCAGAAGTACAGAGAAAACTTAGGCAAATCCACAAATGTGATGCACTATGCATTCCAAATTCACAACAAGAATGTTAGGAAAACAAGTTAAATAGGTCGTAATAAATCTTTTCAGAAGGATGAAGACAAATGCCAGAATGAAAGACAATTTACTTCACAATAATTTCCCAAACCTGTTTAAAAATAGAATGATCAAATTGCAACTCTGAACCTACCTTTTTGGCTGATTAAAAACATCTCATTACTCCACAGAAGATCATCAACATAACGATGTACTAGTCTACTCTCACTGGCAGTGACTTATTGCTAACTCCAAATTGAATATTGATGTTTTGCTATTGAAATGTCAATGCCAAAAATTACACATAACTCACGAGAATCAATGGCAGCTTCAGATTTAACTACACCTACAATGAAAGGAAGCCAAATAAGTCAGAAATAGTTATTTTGGGTAAAATGTCATAATGCTAGTTTTTTAGGAAAAAATTAAATGGTCTTTGTAAATTGTATTTTAAATCATTATATTATATTTTGTGACTTTGTTATCTTGTATAAGATACCAAGCCATCATATATGATGGAGAAAGACCAGCATGTGCCTGCTGCTGTGTAACATATAGATGCTTTGGAAATTTTACTCATTGTCTTCAAAGTCACTTCTTTAGCTGTCATTGAGCCAAATACATCCCAATTCTGCAAGTGTTTAAGTACATGCTTAAATTTTCAGTAAACGCAATGCAAAGTAATAATGAAAAATGTAATAATGAAAATTGTGTTTAAGCTCTTGTAAAATTGTGGCTTTAGCCATTAGACTGCTGATTGCTAGTGACTTCTCTGCTTCTGCTAGATTCGCAAAGTCAAGGTAGACGGGGCCTGTGTAACACGAAACGAAATCTGGGGAGCCGCACCAGCACCTCTTTGAAACGCAACATCAGCCACACTTCTCTGGCACGTCTGATTGTTTAAAGCCTAACCATCTGCATGGAAAATCATTGTGTTTGTGCTCTTCCTCATGACTGGAATTTTTCTACTGTTTCTGGCAGGTGAAAGAGAGCTGGTAAAAATGTCCAGCCTTTTTCAGTATTTACAAATGGCTTCCACCCTCTGAAGGTGCCTAGAAGGAAACGCTGCTACTTTTCTTTTTACAATCACCACCCACATCTCGCAGCAGGGTTTCACTCACAGCAAAGGCTGATTCACCTTTTTTTCTCACTCTACTAAAGAAATACAATACATTAAAATGCACGGCCTTGGGGTTCAGCTTGTTGAATAAATGCTGAAGAGTAGAAAATTAACTCCCCCGGTTTAGGTGCTGGGAAGGCTGCTGATTTTATTTTTCAAAAGGGCCAATTTTCCACCTTGAATATACAGCTCATAGTGGCACTTCTGTAGAGACGGGGTAATTCTTCTGCGCAGCACTCCATTTAAAGGCATGAATTTGGAACAGCTTTTGCATAGCTTCTGGTTCAATTCTTTATAATATATAATAAAAAAGCTTTTGAAAACCTTTTTTTTTTTCATCGTGTGTAAAAGAGTTAGTTTCAATGGCAGAAAGATTCAGAGAGGAATGTTCTTTCCTACAGACAACTAAGACAATTTCAAAGATAAAATTTAGGGGTGGAACAAAGTCTCAAAGGAAAGAGAGTAATATTAAGCGTAGACCCTTAACCAAAACCAAGGAAGGTAATCAGGGACACATTTTTCTTTGCAGAACCAGCAGTATTCCATGGTAACAAAATTAATTACCAAAACAAGCTAGTTTCCCCGAGGTATTTTAAACTCCAGAAAACTAATTTTTCAGAATATTTAACATGACTACCTTTCAAATATCACTATTAAGAACTATGTTTAAAAGCATGAATAAAACCCTCTTATTTTAAAAACTGTACAGCAATAAAGATTGTCAAACAGGTACAACTGAAGAATCACCTACAGCCTCTCTTCTAATAAAATCACCGATAAACACAAAATCACCAATAAGCACAGAATATAGAGAATACATCTTGACATAATAAACGTATTCACATTCAGATCTAAATCTCCATGCTCAGCCTAACTGTTCTTTCACTCAGATTGATGGAAACACAGGAGCAATAACCCAGAAACTCACAAATAACCTAGATCTTGGCAGCCTTTTCCTTTCTTCCTGAAAGGTAGGTATGCTTACTAATGAATCCAAAGCAACTCATTGCATTTATTTTAAGTTGTAAGAGTATTCTCCGCTAAAACTGTACATGAAACACTAAACAAGGGTATTTTCTTCAAAAGCTAGAGGTATTATAAGGTCATTTGAGTCATTGGAAACTATAACAGTACAAAATTACAGTCAATTAAAATGGAACATTTACCTTGCAAAACACAGGCTTCACAGATATAAGCAGGAAAGACAAAGAGTTTGTTGCCAAGTTTTCCAGCTCCACTGCTCACTTACTAGGAAACAAGAAAAGGAAAATTTATTTAGACTTGCCAGTTGTACTGAGCTTTTTGAAATGGTGATGTTTTTAGTGAAAATCCTTGAGATATTTTAGGATCATATTTAACTCCTATCCAAAAAGGAACAGAAAGGATTGTCAGAGCTGTAAATGCCTCTGCTGAGGTAAATAGGGTTAGAGGCAAGTGAAAGCTCCTAATAATACCAAATAATAGTGTTCACTCACTGGCACTTAAGGGGAGCAGGCAACTGTGTTGCCTACAGTAGCTTAGAAAGCCATTTACTAAAGAAACTGAAGGTGAAACTGACAAAGCATTAAACCCAGAATGGAGACAAAGAAAAAAATATCTTTGCAACAGTAGGATTAACTACTTGTCTCTGTTGGGGATGGAATTCGGCAGCTCCACAGCTTTCTCCATCCATGTCTCCAACTCTACAGAAAGAAAGGAGGTTTTTAGAACTGTACCCTCTTGCCATATTGAATTAAAATCTGAGCTTTCCATGTATTTTAGTGGGACATATGAAAAAAGAACTGTCTCAACAGTGAAGGCAGAGGAGTTAAGAAAAGTTCTGACTTGTATGTTTGTCAGGACCAGAATAACCTCTGATAGAGCAAAAGAACTATAGATTATACAATAACCCAGAATTACACAGATACCAAAGACTAGTAATGACTATGCTATTTCAAAATTAATCTGAAAAAAATGCCATGAACTGCTTTGGTTAACATGTCCCCCTAAGCTTTTCAGAAAGACAAACCAAGAGAACAAAATTCTTTGGCTTCCTGCCATATAGAAATGACTTTTCTAACACCTTTCACACTGCCTGAAAAAGAAGACTCTGCACCTCTATATAAAGCACATTATGATCTGACAGACATTATTCTGAAAACTGAAAAACAGCATATAATAGAGAAAGAAAAATATTGCTTTAAAATTATTCTTAAGATATATAAACATAACTGCAGTTATGGCAAAAATCAGCATTGTAAGTAAATACAAATTTCATGGTGAAATACAATGTTTTATCTAATTCTCATTCAACCAACTTTTTATGTGGTATACAAACCTGTGCATTAATTCAATCATTTTGTATTATAATACACTCTTGAACATGGGCAAGGTAAAAAGACCAACGTCTGAACTGCAGAGAGAATCTATAGCATAAGGAACTACACTATTTGCAGAGTGCAGCAAAGAGTTGCCAGAACTCCAGGCAGGACTGTCTCCACTAAACAAATCTGCTTCCCTAGACAAGTTGGGTTGCTTATTCACCAACGCAGTGGTTTTAGCATGAGATTTGCATCAATTCTCTATTATCTCCCTAGCATAACATTTTCAGCCAGCTTGCTTTGTGAAAATAAAAATGTTATACGCTATTCATTTATTTAGTTGTAGTGCAGGGTCACAATGGGACCTAGCTGAAAATATTTTCTCCTTGAAATGAAGGAGTAGAGTGATTCAGCATATTCTCTAGAAATTCACCTGTTGGGCTTCTGGTGCACCTTTATGCAATTTGCTTGGCTTTCTGTTGCTCTGTATCAGCTGTTAACAAAACAGTATAACAAAGCAGTATAACAAAACAAATAAACAAACAAAACCAACCCATGATGCTTAGGTGAGGAGAATAACAGGTGTGAGCAGGAAGTTTGCCTCAGAATTTTTTTTTAACAATTGTCATGGAATAAAAACTTCGATTCTCCAACATTTTGCTGAAATTTGAACACCTCTCCAGACATTCAGAAACTTCTCTATGGAAACTCACATTTGTGCCCAAGTCTGACTGTACAGCTCTTATCTTTGTATCTACCACAGGTACTGAGTGAAATATTTTGGAAGCCAAATGCTATCTTCTATTAACAAAGAGGTCAAATTATTATTTGAAGAAATGGAAGTAACCAGCAATACAAGAAAGCAGGAAGAGAGGGCCGCTAGGAGAAAATAATGTTGCATTGCCTGAATGCATTAGATTGACAAAAAAGGTGTTCTATTAACAGGCAGAATTCTTTTCTAGACAGTTTATTTAACTTTTAGCTTATTTTCTTTATTCCTGCTCTATAACTAGATTGAATCTATAACTAGATGCCTTATCTAGATGAAATCATAAGAAGTGTCAAGACACATAGCAACTGTAAAACAACTTATTTCTGAATGTAACTCTGAAGGTAGAAAAGCTGGGCATGGAGGAGTGAAGTTGAGAATGGGAAGACGGGGCCGGTGAGGGGAAGGTGGTTTTAATTTTGTATTTGTTTCCTACCATCCTACTCTATTTTTATTTGACAATAAATTAAATTAATCTTCTCTAAATTGACTCTGTTTAGCCCGTGATGGTAATTGGTAAGCGATCTCCTGGTCCTTAGCCCAACCCATAAGTTTTTTAATCTTATTTTCTCCCTCTGCCCTGTGGAGGGGCGGGAGTGAGGGAGCAGCTGGGTGGGGGTCTGGCAGCCAGCCAAGGCCAAGCCACCACAGTTTCTCTACACGCTCATAGCAATTCTTCATAAAGAAAGACAGACAGAAGTGCCCACTCCTAATAAGCTATGCTGTCACTGGGCTAAAGCAAACAGTATGCGGTTAAGTCAAAAAAGCAATAATATTTCTGTGCCGTTCTGTAGAGAGGGTTGCAACAGGACAATTCTGCTTTGGTAAGAGGCAATATGTGGTCATCCAGTGCATGTGCTGTTACACTGATTAGGTCAGCTCAAGAGGGCGAAGGGTAAGCAAGGTGTTCCACCATTGCAATATCTTACTTCATTATGACTGGGCTTTTTTATTTGTTTCAATGACAAGGTATTTTCCTACAAAAGAAAGCACTGCTATTTTCAGAACGGCAATCTTTCCATAGTGCTTTCACACACAAGCAGCAATTCTTTCACACCATACTGGAACAGTACCTTGCAGTCTAAATATATATTCTGCTGTAACATGAAGGGTTTCCACACTGTATTGAATCCCTAAATTTATTATGTAGTATTAAGTTAAATAAAGCGCATGCTTTGCTTTCACTACTCAGTAGGTTAAAGTAATAGGTTCAAAGCTAATTTATCTGGTGATTTTAATGGAGAAGGGGAGAAGCTTTATTTGAACTCAAGGCAATATTTTTTTCCCAGGTTTTTCACTTCCTAGGGGGAATTGTAATGACTTTTTAATCTTGCTTTTTGTTACCTTGAATTCTTGTCAGACTTAATACAGAATAAAATTGGAATTAAAAAAAAAAACATATAAATAAGCAAATCTACCATGCCCCTAAAAATATCTTTAATTTCTTTTATGCTGAAACAAAAGGGAAGTATTTTAAGTATTGCAGCCATTTCCCTTCACCTTTGTTTGCAGACATAGCAGATTTAAATTAAAGATGAGCATGATCCTTTGGAGGTCAAGAGAATTTAATTGTGCATTATATTCTAACTAACCTTCAAAGGATATTTAAACAATCAGAATACTGTCCAACTCAAAATGCAGCAGTACAATGGAGTATCAACATTAAAATCTCCTCCATTGGAGAAGCTTAAGAAGCAAACTCCCAAATATTGATAACATTATGATCTCATTAATTCATTATTTCTGAGGACAAAACCCAAGTGGTAGGTGGTGGAGGAACCTACAAGGAGAGGTGCTTTACTGGACCTGATACTCACAAACAAAGAGGGACTGGTGGAGGATGTAAAGGTTGGGGGCAGACTGGGCTGCAGCGATCATGAGAAGATAGAGTTCAGGATTAAGTGTAGAATAGACAAAATGACAAGTAGAGTTGAAACCCTAAACTTCAGGAGGGCTAAATTTGATCGTTTCAAAGAATTGCTTTGGGCAAATCCCATGGGAAAGGGCTCTAGAGGGTAAGGGGGCTCTAGAGAGCTGGCTGCTATTTAAGCGTCACCTCCTCCAAGCTCAGGATCAGTGCATCCCAAAGAGCAAGAAATCAGGCAAGGGGAGAAGGAGACCTGCTTGGCTGAGCAGGGACCTTCTGAAAAGGCTCAGGTGGAAGAAGGGAGTTTACAATAGGTGGAAGAAGGGGCTGACTGCTTGGGAGGAATACAAGAATGCTGTCAGGGTATGCAGGGAGGAAACAAGGAAAGCCAAGGCAGCCTTGGAATTGAACCTGGCGAGGGATGTCAAGGCCAACAGGAAGGGTTTCTTTAAGTATATAGGAGACAAAAGGAAAACTAGGGAAAATGTGGGCCCGTTGTTGAATGAGACAGGTGCTGTGGTGACGGATGATGCAGAGAAGGCGGAGTTGCTAAATGCCTTCTTTGCTTCTGTCTTCACTGTTCGGGCCAGTCCTTGTGAGACCCCGACTTTGCAGGTAACAGAGAAAGTCTGGGGGAAACAAGACTATCCCTTGGTTGACAAGGAGCACGTTAAAGATCAGTTAGATAAATTGGATATACATAAATCCATGGGGCCTGATGGGATGCACCCTCGGGTGCTGAGGGAGCTGGGGGAAGTCATTGCTGGGCCTCTCTCCATTATCTTTGAAAGGTCCTGGAGGACAGGTGAGGTGCCTGAGGACTGGAGGATAGCCAATGTCACTCCAGTCTTCAAAAAGGGCAGGAAGGATGACCCGGGAAACTACAGGCCGGTCAGCCTCACCTCCATCCCTGGGAAGATGATGGAGCAGCTTGTTCTGGGAGTCATCTCAAAGCACCTGGATGAAAAGAAGATTATCAGAAGTAGTCAACATGGATTCACCAAGGGGAAGTCATGTCTGACTAATCTGATAGCCTTCTATGACAAAGTAACTAGATGGGTGGATGAGGGGAGGGCAGTGGATGTTGTCTACCTTGACTTTGGCAAGGCTTTCGACACTGTCTCCCACATCATCCTCACAGGAAAGCTTAGGAAGTGTGGCTTAGATGAATGGACGGTGAGGTGGATTGAGAACTGGCTCACAGATAGAGCTCAGAGGGTTGTGGTTAGTGGCGCAGAGTCTAGTTGGAGGTTAGTAACAAGTGGTGTCCCTCAGGGGTCAGTACTGGGCCCAGTTTTGTTCAACATATTCATCAATGATCTGGATGAAGGGATAGAGTGTACCATCAGCAAGTTTGCTGATGACACAAAACTGGGAGGAGTGGCTGACACGCCAGAAGGCTGTGCTGCCTTACAGCGTGACCTCGCCAGGCTGGAGAGTTGGGCAGAAAGAAACCTTATGAAGTTCAACAAGGGTAAGTGTAGGGTACTGCACCTGGGGAGGAATAACCCCATGCACCAGTACAGGTTGGGGGCTGACCTCCTGGAGAGCAGCTCTGTGGAGAGGGACCTGGGAGTCCTGGTGGACAACAGGATGACCATGAGCCAGCAATGTGCCCTGGCGGCCAAGAAGGCGAATGGCATCCTGGGGTGCATCAAGAAGAGTGTGGCCAGCAGGTCGAGGGAGGTCATCCTCCCCCTCTACTCTGCCCTGGTGAGACCGCATCTGGAGTACTGTGTCCAGTTCTGGGCTCCCCAGTTCAAGAAAGACAGGGAACTGCTGGAGAGGGTCCAGCAAAGGGCAACAAAGATGATTAGGGGACTGGAGCACCTTTCTTATGAGGAAAGGCTGAGGGACTTGGGTCTCTTTAGTCTAGAGAAAAGAAGATTGAGGGGGGATCTTATTAATACATACAAATACTTAATGGGAGGATGCCAGGGGGATGGGAGTAGTCTTTTTTCAGTGGCACCCAGTGATAGGACGAGGGGTAATGGGCATAAACTTGAACATAGGAAGTTCCATCTTAACATGAGAAGGAACTTCTTTACTTTGAGGGTAGTGGAGCACTGGAACAGGCTGCCCAGAGAGGTGGTGGAGTCTCCCACTCTGGAGACATTCAAAACCCGCCTGGACGCTGTCCTGTGTAACGTGCTGTAGGTGACCCTGCTCTGGCAGGAGGGTCGGACTAGATGATCTCCAGAGGTCCCTTCCAACCCTAACAATTCTGTGAATTCTGTGAATTCTGTGAAGTAGAGGACTAGAGGGGTGTTGTTATGACAGATCCCAAGAGGAATTTAACGAAGTCCATCACACTAAGTTTCTCTGGGACAAGGAAGAGGTACTTATAGAGATAAGTGATTGCCTAGAAAGTCACAAACAGAAGAGCTTGTCAGTTCCTCTGGTAGCCGGATATCACTAGTGTCTTGTCATACAACAAGCTGCTTTTGGCCCCAGGCACCTCTTTAAATGGTACCAAGTTGATGCCAGAGACCCGCACAGGCTTACTAACCAGTTGTGGAAATGGTAGAGAAAATTTAGTGTTGCTGTAGAAGTCATATACATGGAAAAAAAACCCACTCACATTAGATAAAAAGTAGTGTTCTGATATCATCACCACCCCTCATAAGTGAAATTTGGGAGTCTTAGAAAGCAGGTTTGTGAGGACATCAGCTTAGCAGTCAAGAAAGCAAATATGAATGATAAGAATTGCTGTGAATGAAAGAGAGAAAATAAATGGAAAATACTGACAGAAAAATGAGAAGGGAGGGGCTACTACAATTTTCTACACAATCTTTAGTGGCACAGACAATGCCCACTACAAGAACCAGTGGGAACTATACAAAATGTCCAAAATAAATAAAAAGATGCATTTTATTCATGGACTGTGCAGGGAAAACACAGAATGTTTTGACCCAGATGCTGATGATCATCAAATTTTTGGAGGAATAATCATCTGCAGAACCCCCCTTTGGTAACTGTGGAATACTTTATCTAAATTTGTCTATTGCAACAGCTTAAGTGCAATCTCAGTCAAGATGTTGCTTTAAGGAAGAGGACAACTGTCACAAAAATAATGCTGAGGGTTTCACTATATCAGAACAAGAAGTCATCAAAGCTAGAAGTCACCAAAAACACACTACACAGGGACAGCCTGAAGATACTACAGAGAATTCAGTTGGATTTTTTGAGCCACATGCCAGTCATGTAAAATGAATTAAGATAGTTTTGCCCTAAAAGCACGCAAGAAACATGAGCATCATGAAAATAAGTTATGTGACCTACATATTCTGAAATATTGAAAACTTTGAAGTCCATAGAGCTAAAATGTTGAGATGCAAAACATCCAAAAAGCTGAGTGCTTTAACTGTCAAAGAATAAGTATTTCAGAATTTAAAAAGGGTTCAAAATTCTATTAATGATAATAACGATCCACTAGATCCATATGTTGACACCATAATTAATTAGTTTTAGATATAATTTACAGTTGGGTTCAGGCATAAAATAATTAGATTCTTTAGACAATAGAATTTTTTAAGGCTAGTGGTCATATTTTTCCTCAAAATAAATCATGGATTTTTTTAAACAGATTTCCAAAGAAATGTTACCCAAGATGCACTGAGGACAGCAGTAGTTTGATTTGTAAATCTGTCATAGTTCAAAACATTATCTTAAAATGCATGTTTCTTGTCAAGCCTTAATGAATTGAACAAATAAAAATTTCCATATAAGCCTAAGGCAGGCAATGGTGTTTTTTTCAACAGATGTGTTAGATTTCTTGCAATACATACTAAGCTTAGACCCATTTTTTTAAGAACCTAAACGAACTAGCTAATAAAAAAGTAAATTTTGTTGGACACAGATATTAGACTTTCCCTTAAAGCATATCTCAGACACTTGGTATTGAAAGAATTAATTAAAAAAATCTGCTGCACACTAAGGTCCGCAAACACAGCCTTTGAGAGTCAGCTTTACAAATATGTAGCAAAACTTTCAAAAACTTTACTGCTTTTAGCAGAGTTGCTAAGTTGTGCCAGACCACAGTAACCCACAGACACCTATTTCTTCTCCTGGCTTCATTCTACTCTCCCCAGATAAGAGGAGTTTCAGAGTGACACAGTGGAAGTGTAGCTTTGTGAGAGTAGATATTGCACTGAAATGTCCACTGCTTCCTATTCAGAGTTACAGGGCGTACTATGATCTGTAGACATGTAATTGCATTTTACCACTTCAGATCCTGCACAAGAAAATACTGGAAACAGAAAAAACAGATGTTAAAGTTGGTGCAACTGAAAGTACTGAGTTTAAATTGCAGAAAGAGAGATTAAACTTCCTCTGGGGGAAAAAAATAATCAAAAACATTTCTAATTCTAAGGATAATTTAGCACTGAAATGTAATATCTATGGCAGTTGTGGAACCTCCAGTACTTCTGTCATTATGAAACTTAGATAAACACCTGTCAGAAATGACACACATACAGCTACGGACAGCACTGGGAGAGAGGAGTGGGTTACATACACTTGGGAAAGAGGAGGAGAAGGAGTAGTAGTAGTAGACCTAGCTTTCATGATCCTTTCAATAATTTCTAATATTTTAACAATAGAAGTTGGATATAGGCTTGGGTTCATATTTTATCATCTGACCTAAAATATACATCTCTTATCACTTTATTTCATTTATCACAAGTGATCAAAAGTGAACTGAGGCAGTATTTTCAGGTTTAAAACAATGAGAAAGCTGAAAATAATTGTTTAATTATCCCTTTTTGATGTCCTTACGAGTTACATGATCTTCAGTTACTACAATTTCTATTTTAATAATTATGTATGAGATTTTTGAAAACTAATAAATTTCAGATCTCTGAAGTCAAAGCATATATTATCTCATTTGCTTTGCAGAAAACCCATACACATTCATTGATGCTTTTGCTGAAAATCAAAAGAATTGATACTGAGGCATTCTGCAATATGAGAATTAAATTCTGTCATTCTCTTCATTATCCATCATCATAACCTCCAATTAGAGTGAATGCTGACTAAGTTTAATGTTTAAGAACTATTATAGACAAAAGTGATATGAGGAAGCCTATGGTCTTTGTAAAATCAGTCTTCAAAACATTTATTTCTTATGGGTCTCAAAAATTTACTCATTCTTCAATAAGAATCATATTAATTGGTCACTCCTTATCAAAATGCTACAAACAAAATGTAAAATTAAAATTACCAAGAAATAAAAGCAAAAATACTGGAATACATGATAAATCAAAGAGTCACCTGATGAAATCATAATCATCTGTCTCTTTCCTTTTGGTGTTTATTCTCTTTGCTACCAACAATACCCCTCTATAATGACTACACAATTGTTAGTTTCCTTCCTCTACATATCGCTCAAGTGCTACCCAGATTTACAGCCCTCTGCCAAAATCAAACTACATGTATCTAGAAAAGCAGAAGGCAGTGTTGTTTATACCTTGCCTATATATATGTACAATCTATAGGTTTTTATTTCATCTGTGTCGTTCCAAACATAAAGGTAACTAATATTGACATATGCCTCCTACTCAAATCTCTCAGCTATCCCATCCCATCTCCCTACATGATGGGTGAAATACTGTTCGGTGTTTTACACATCAGCAGAATTCCAGCTATTAAGGATTGCCTAATGACAGGCAAATGTTCTGAGTATTTCTTGCAATGAACCACATCATCAACTCACTTACAATCTGTGACACCACCACGCAGCTCAGATAGGTTCTCTTATGGTTGTGAAACACCCCATGGTAGACCAGTGTTCTGGCAACCACTCTTGATTTAATTTTGTTTAAGATTTTGGAGGCATTTAGGAGTAAGTGGTTACAATAGCTGAAATTACATCAACCTCTTTTTATGAGAAATCATCTCATTATCATGGATATCAGGAAGACACAGTCTTTTACGAACCAATGTCTTGACAAAACTACATTAGATAACAACTGAAAATTGCCATTCACTGTAAAACAGAGTCAGGGTCACAGCATAAACATGCTACACTGAACCAGACAAAAGCACATGATTGTCTAGAATGCCCAGTACTCACTTGCACCATTTGACATCAAATTATCTCTATTAATTTTAGGTTTCATTCATATAAAGTTTGACAGACAGCTTTATTTTGCTGCACAATAGTTCAAAGAAATCACTCTGACAAAAAAAAAAAAAAAGGAGTTAATGAAATTTTATGATGTAGTATTAAACTGTTGCAACAGTCCATTTTATAGTATTTTCACATCAGTTCAGCAAATAGGAAGTTTCTTCACAAGAAACAGGAAATTTCTTCACAAGAAAAAGTGAAGGTATAAGACCTTTATTCAGGAATATTTCCCATTTCAGTCAGATATGTGCTCAGGCAAGAAAAGATGAGAAATTACAAGAACAGGGATTAAGAAAACATGCATTTGTTTGCGCTTAAATCTACCAGTACTCTTGTATTTTCTGCAGGTGCCCATAATCTTTGTTTTTCAGATGCCTTTCATCTCTGCAGTTTGCCTGCGTCTATTATTTACAATACCAACATTGCTGTCTATAATGTAATGCTAATTTCTTGTGGAAGAATGAATATTTAGTTTTGTGCCATTCAAAACCTACGTGTAATTTCAACAGCACCTAAAAGTAGGCCTAGGACATAGGTACAACAATTAATGTGAGACAGTAAATCCTACAGTTTGTTAGCTTTGCGGGGTAACGGTGTTTAATCTTTTATTTCTTACTCAGAATGGCCCTGCATTTCTACTAGATCAGAGAAAGGTAAGAAATATGTGTCATGTTTCCATGGATGCTATTTGCTTTAGCCAGGGACACACAGAGCAATTTCAGTGCTAGTGGTATGGCTTAATGATATCACAAAGTGCTGCTAAAATCCGTGGGGATTATCAAAGAAGGAAGAACCAATCAAGGAATTACTTTGCTTACTGCTTCTCTGGCGTGCCCTGAAACAAATCCAAGCTGCCTCTGAGATTTCCTCTTTCTCTTCCACAGCCAGGATTGCTCCTTATTCATAGTCATATACAGAAACAAGTGCCTGAATTAAAAAAGTTACACCTATAAAATAAGGCAGCTCTCCAGCATGCATACATAAGAGGTACTTATTTTATAGCTGTAATCTACCCGTAATGTAATTGATATCTTTTAGCAATATAAAAGAGAATATAGAACTGTCACTATAACTAAATCAACTTTATATGAATGTTCTTATACTAAAGCAAAATGTTATTTGACCTTGCACTTGTAACTTGATGGATGATTCAAGTGCGGGCCTGATTCATTTTAGAGGACTGTGTTTATAAAACACATGACATTCATCTTCAGATTGGGAAACTGAGCTCTTGGCCTTAAGGTTTGTAGTAATCTTAGCAGAATTGCAGACTGGGAAGGAGTACCAATGCATTTATGCTTTCCTTACCCTTTGGCAACATTACTTTCAGGGTAAGAGCTCTAGCAGCAAATATTTTGTTATACGGTCAGAGCCTGGTGCAGCTACTGAAGCAAATCAAAACACTCCGAACTCCAGATGCTTCATTTCATGAATTCACCCCAAAGCAAACAGATTACCATCTGGGCATATGAAACAGAAAGATAAAATATACACTTAAAGTAGACTGTGTTTGCAAGTACAGTGTGTGTAGTTTGAGTTTAGTATATCAGTATAGGAATTACATTATTTTAAAAGCTACCATAGCATGAATTAGAAATGTTTTCTACCTGAATAGTATTTGAGGTACTACTGAGATGCTGAGTTGATATTTCGGATGAAATGTAATATGTTTTAATTCAGCTGATAAATAGTCCAAGAATATAAAAAATTTTGACCCAACACCATTGATAACATCTGGACTACTAATTTATTTTTCCAATTATTGTTCTTTATTTCAGACATTCAGAAAACATATTGAGGCTATCTAAAGCATATTATTTCAGAGAATGAACTGTAACTGCCCAAACAAATTGAACTAATTTGCCTGAGTGTCTTTTACAAACCCTTTTCATATCAACACACAGGTTAAAAGTTCACAATATAAATACATACAAAGCAGATCATAAACTCTTCCCCCTTGATTTCTACATATCAGCCTTCTTCAGCCTTCTTAAAAAACTGAAGTTCTTTCACAGTATTTTGAATACCTATCATGACATTTTGGACCTACTGAAGACCACGGAGAAAAACTCCCACCAATTCCGGCTGAGCTTATACTTCACCTTTTAACTTCCTTTTCCCCAGGAACACATTTTAGTGCAGCCACTAGCCTGAAATGTGTGGAATCATGTAGACTGAAGCTTTTCATCTAATTTTGCACCATGGACGTGCTTACTGTCTGCAGCACAGGGCCAAGGCTGCAACAAATATTCTCTGAGGAGTGAATTCAGTTTGGGAAACAAGACAGACACTTTTCCCTGGACTCAGAAACTCCCAGCAAAGCCAATCTGGATGCAGATTTTCTCCACTGTCTTGCCAGATAAAGAAGTCATTGGAATCACGATACAGGCATGGAAAGGCTTCAGGCAGAGTCACTTTCAAGTTGACTGACTTATTACTGCAGGTACACCAGGCTTGAGCTAGTTCCTCTGGACTCTCTACCACTTACCAGTGCTCCAGGTGCTATATCAGGAGCAACACTTTCCATTTGGGAAACGCAGAGATGCTACTGATACCTATACTGTGTTTACAATAATGCAGTTCCTGCAGATTTCCTGGTGATTATGGTGTGAACACCCCTCACATTTCTGCAAGGGACTGCCACACGTTCAGGCCAATTTTGTTCCTTTGCAGTGCACACCATGGATTCCTTGAGATTAGATCCATTACCTTTAGCATAAGCCAGCAGGAACATGTGGCTAATTCTACTGGACTCAAATACTAAAATGGGATGCTGAAGTTTCTATTCTATGCTAATCTGAGACCTCTTCCTCCAGTCTTTTTTAATACTAACATAATTTCTATTAGGGATTATCTACTTGAGAACTTTTTCATCCCTTATTTTCAGTAAGTCCTCAGCAATTATAGTCTTTCTTATAACTGCTCAAAGTCTGTTCAAACTTACAAATGAAAGAGACTCACAGAACAGATCTAGAAAAGACTATAGTTTTCAAGACCGGAGGAAACAGAATCACTACACCAAATCCACAGTTACTTTCCCTGACCTTGGAAAGACAGATGTATTCAAGGCTACGAAACTCAGTTCACAATCTGAGATGGTTTTTTAGACTTTTGATGACAGTGACTGGTATAGGAAAAGGTTTGTATGTTATAGATCTTGTGTTACTGCAGAGATGATACCCAATATAATTTTTGAGCTGGTTGTTGCAATACGAAGTTTGATGGGCTGCAACTCTATAGCTAAACTGGCTGCTTTCTTCCAACCTTTATGGAGAGAAGAAAAATGCCGAAGATGAGCATGACCTGGAATGTAATTGAATCTGAACTGGATATGCATCTCTTATAAGGTATTACACTCATGGTGGAAAATACAAACTAACAGGTAAGTCAAAAGAAACTTTCCTTTTAATTCAGTGAATGAAAGCATTTTGATTCCGACTAAAGTGGGTGAGCAAGTGTTTAAATTTTAAAATAGAAAGCTAAGGATAATAATGGATTGACATATTTTAATATTTCCAGGAAAGAATGGCTCTGATCTGAAAAAAAATTGTTCCCTATTTAAAAATTCACAACCATGGCATTTGAGCAAGGATTAACATTTCCAAAGCTTCTCCACAGAAATGCATATTTTATAGTATATAAATGCAAAGGTTGGATTTTGAAAAGATTATTTAGGTTTGATGATGTTTATTAGAAAAAGATCTGGTAATCACTATTGAATGTTCCAAGTGAAAAAAAAAAAAAAGAAAAAAAAAGGTGCAATATTACAAATTGATGCCCTTCTTTTCAAACTCTTCATAAATACAAACTTGTAAACATCTTAGTTTTTCTCATGTGGTTATCATGTTGTGACTTCAAAGCAAGAGCTCTATACACGAAGAATGTGAGCATGCTGGACCCCTACTCTATAGCAGTGCCAGGTTAACAGTTGGACTTGATGATCTTCCAACCAGAATGATTTTATGATTCTATGATTTCACAGGTTAAAAAAAAATCTGCATAGATTTCATTGGAAAAACAGAATATATAAAAACTTTGTCAGATATATTAGCAGCCAAGAAGGTGCCAACTGAAATACTGTATTCATTTATCTTCTTCCTAGTATCTTCTACTCAGCAAAGCATTTCTATCTCCTGCAAAATTTGATTTAGTGAAAAGGGGAGAAAGCCTTTAGTGAAATAAATAAAGATGACTTGTCTCTAAACGTGCAGAGAAAATGTTTGATCTTTTCTCCCTTTTTATACACAAAGGACACAGTATTTTCCAGAAGATTTTTGTGAAGTTTGACACTGGTTTGTTTTTTGTTTTAATTATTATTTCTATTTAAGAGGTACAACAAAACCAACAGTTTTACTTAAGAAAGCAAAAAAAAGGCATAAAGATCCACTTTTATTGAGAGCTAAAAGTTAATAAGGTCCTGGGAGAATTAAAGTCAGCAACTGTGAACTTAAGACTTGACAACCACGATAAGTAACCTCTGAAATATGTGTCTTCTGCCTATCTGTACTCTATGGCTTCAAACGGTTTCCTTTCTCTCAATCAGGAAGGATTTAATGTAGAAATGTTGACAGAAAGTTTTAGATGTGCTAAAAGAGAGAGAACCGCCCCTTCCCTTCCTGCAGCTATAGGCACGGCATTACTGCAATTGCTGAAAATAGCAGAATCTATTGAGGTTAGAATATTTGAAGGAAGATATCCATATACTGTAATTATTTTTTGCCTATGTTTACTGGCAAAGGTATATGTTCAGCTGAGAGCATCAACCTCTTTCTCATACAATCTTCTACATTTTTACAAGTTAAAAAAAACCTCAATATATGCCTGCAAATGCATCACTGCTCATTTTAAAGGCAATAGCAAACTGTAAGTAAAATTGTAGAAAGAAGCTATTCTGATCCACTGAATAAACTTTAATTAAGAACATAAAATGTGTATTAATCATTTGGTGTCATTAAGAAATTACATGGAAGTCCATCACTGCCAACAGCCACAGTTTGAATTTATTACTTTGTAATAGCCTAAGGGAGCAGTTACAGACCACTGTGTAACCTAAAATTAAGAACTACTCCTCCCTAAGTGATATGATTTCCTTGATCTAGACATATCACCTTCGTCATGTCATTTAGCTTTGCTAAGGTTATTTTGAAATCATGTGAAAATTTGCTTCCATTGACTTGAACCTTCAGTACATTTTCTTTTTTTCTGGAATGAAGTCAGCAGTCTAAAATAAGAGTTTGCAGCATTAGGTTCAGAATAAGCCATTTGAACATAAGATATATGGTATTCCAAGCCAATGTTCACCTTGAATTTAGACATTTGATTTCTTTCCTATAAAAGTAGGAAAGTGACAAGTGACAGGTGACATTTAAGAAGGTTCATGCCTCAGAAAAATAACCACTGGATGCAGGAAGGGGTGTGTAAACAAGCTTATCATTTTAAGAGAGTCTGAATATTATGGCTGTATAAGAACTGACTGAAAAAGGGGAAAGGAAGCTTTGTCCAAGGAAGAGTTTGGTGGCTGCTGTCAGGATACAGAAAAGTAGCGATTCCCTTAAAAAATATTAAGTGTATTATTAGTTACATTGTTGCAACAAAACATGCAGCTGTAACCCTGGAAGAGATTGCTATTACAGCTATTTCATGTCCAAGAAATTTGCAAAGCTACAATACTTTCTGCCTCTTTTGCTTGCAAAGAGTCAATAAGTTTTCTTGGATACTTGGAACATTTTGGGAGTAATAGGGCCAACATTCTTCACATCTTTCATATCTGAATCCTTAGGGACAAATTTGAACCCATACAAAGATCATGCAGAAGACTGAACACATTTAATGTCCATGACCAACCTCACTCACAAGCAAAATTTTAAGTCAATAACTGTTAACTGGTATTTTTTCATACAAATAAATAAGTAGGTTTAGTACTTTTTTCTAAAACCATTATTTTTGTTTGATTAGCCTCCTAAAAAAAAAAAAGTACAAGAGACTTTTAATAACACAGTTAGGTTTCTGAGGCTAAAGACCAATGCATAACTATTTTACTTAGAACAGCATTTTATTAATATTATTTATGTACAAGTTTCTCTTCTTCATGTAGAAGGTGAAAACGCAGTATGGTACACCTATGTGCTGTGTATGTTGTACTCTTTATCACTGCGCAATGATAAAACCAGAAAGTACATAACCATCACAGAGAAGCAGCTAAGCCATCTGCTTAACATTTGTATAAGTAAAAATGAGTGGCTTTATGCTGCTGCTCTTTTTTCTGTCACTGTCTGAAAAGCTAGTATTACTCTCAGTACGTCAGACATCTGTGTTTAAAACAAAATAATAGTTAATTTTAAAAAGTATCATTGTACATTTTTTTTCCCTGTGACAAATAAACGTGGTTTCATCAGCTTGTAATGACATAGGAAAACTACAAGCACCCTCTCTTTGTGGTATATTTTTACTTGGTAGCAAGGCTACAAACTGAGATTGGCTTCCCCACATTGCCTAGAAGAACCAGAAATGAACTCAGATTCAGTGACACAACTTTGCAGTTAAAGGTATCTTTCCATTGCTAATAAAGTGCAACAAGCAGTACTGTTGCTGTTCTATTGCTGATTCATATCAACTGTAGTATGAAGCAGAACACTTCGGTAAGGAATTTTTTTTTTTAACCTTTTCAGTCAAGGTTATATTTTTCAGAGTCACAATGTAACTAGACATTTCAGCAGCTTATTTAGCAATATATGAATGACTCAGATTTTTAGGCACAGAAAAATACAAATCCCTTTTTTAAGCATATTCATTTAATATAGAAAAAGTTTAAAATATAGTAGAACAGAGACTTACTGATTTTTGCCAAATCTTAATTATAGAGTTCCATTATTCTCCATAATTAATTTACAGTTGAATAGTGTTTCTAACAGGACATGGAAATCAGAACTATGATGCTGTGCAGAATTCCAATCACGCTTGAAAGCCTGCAATATGCCAAAATAAAGAAACCCTGCTGAAAACATTTTAATGTGAAGCAAAAATAAAGTTTAAAAAAAATCAGTTCAAATTCTGTGTGCTTGCAAAAAGAATTCAGAGACTCCATTTCTTTTTCTAATTCTTAAAACAAGCTGCTTTGGCATAATATTAGGCAATAGAACATTGTCTAATATAATTCTCTACAAGACACATGGGTCTACATAAAATGATTGCTATGTACTTAATGTATTTTGTATCAGAACTGCAGTATTTATTGCAGTGAACAAATAAATATATTCAAAACATGCTGGATTTTCCCTATAGAGAGAATTTACTTTTCTTTGGGTATTCAAAAACGCATGAAGAAAGTAAGATATTTCTTTGTGTATAAAGATCATTGAGATTCGCAGTGACCACGCTTTTATTCACAGTTTGTTCCCAGGAATCAGTGCAATTTGCACCTTCCTGGGGCTCTTTTGCTTCTGTAGATTTAAGAATAAAATCCAGAAGCTAAAGCAAGCTTTAAGAAGTTACTGAGGCCAAAAGAGAAAGCAACCCCTCTCCCCCAGTTTCCTTCCCAGTTTATCTATCTGCCTCAAGGAGAGAGAAGCTCAAAGAAGCATGGGAACTCTGTTAACATCCTATAGAGCAAAGGGAGAAAAACGAAGAAAACCAACAGGGAGTCCTGATGCATGGTTCTTTCAAGCTATTCTGTTAGAAAGGAATCTCTGTTAAAAAGAGATTTATAGCAAGTAATATGTGGGAAAAGCATGAAACAGAAGTAAGTCTAACTAACTCTCTAAGTGCGCCTGGGCTGAGCATTAACAATAAGCCAACATCCCTGAGCATTAGGGTATAAACTCTGGAATGGAAGAAGGTGAACTTGTGTTAAGGTTTTCTGCCAAGTGTAAAATCAGAAAACCTATTTAATGGCATGATGTGGATTCAGACACCATGCTTTATTTTCAGCATCATATATATTATTTCAAGAAGTATAATGAGGAAAAAAAAACACTTTTAGCAGACCTGCAGCAGAAACCTATGGTGGCTCTAAAAGAAACTGACAGCATAGTGAGAAATGCAGAATAATAAAGAGTGACAAAAGCCCCCATGATTGTGGCAATAGAGAAATGCAAAACTTGGATAAGGGGAGCAGTGAGAGAGAAGCTTGTGAGTGAGCAAAGAAGCAGCCAACAGACAGTCTTCATACCACCAGGTCAGCTGCACCTAATCAGGTCTTAATGTCCAGCCAGATTTAACAATCTCAGACTGTAAGTAAAGACTACTGCAAAATAGGAAATTAATTAGCCACACTACCAGTTTACTCTCTACAGGAAATCATCAGAGAAGCATAGAATGGTTTGGGTTGGAAGGGACCTTAAAGATCATCTAGCCCAACCCTCCTGCTATGGACACGGACATCTTTCACTAGACCAGGTTGATCAGAGCCCTGTCCAGCCTGACTTTGAACATTTTCAATGATGGGGCATCCACAACTTCTCTGGGTAGCCTGAGCCAGTGTCTCACCACCCTCATTGAAAAAAAATATCTTCCCTATGTCCCTCTTTCAGTTTAAAACCACACCCCCTTGTCCCATCACTGCAGGCCTTAGTAATAAGTCTCTCCGCCTTTCTCATAAGCCGCCTTCAAGTATTGGAAGGCCACAATTACCTCTCCCTAGAGTCTTCTCTTCACCAGGCTGAACAACCCCAACTTTCTCAGTCTTTATTTATAGGAGAGGTATTCCAGCCCTCTGGTCATTATTTTCGTGGTCCTCTTCTAGGCCCACTACAAGAGGTCCACATCTTTTGTGTGCTGGGGACACCAAAGCTGGGAGCAGAACTGCAGGTGGCATCTCACCAGAGTAGAGGGGGAGAATTTACCTCCCTCAACCTTCTGGCCACACTTCTTTTTATGCAGCCCAGGATATGACCACCTTTCTGGGCTGCAAGAACACATTGCTGGCTCATTTTCAATTTTTTATCCACCAATATCCCTTCTTCACAGGGCTGCTCTCAATCCATTCATCCTCCAGCCCAAATTGATACTGGGGATTGCTCCTACCCAGGTGGAAGAATGCTGCACTTGGCCTTGTTGAACTTCATGAGGTTCACATGGGCCCACTCCTAAAGCCTGTCAGGGTCCCTTCAGATGACTTCCCTTCCCTCTAGCAAATCAACTGCACCACTCAGCTTGGTTTCATCTGTAAACTTGCTGAGGGTGCACTCAATCCCACTATGTCATTGAGGAAGATAATTTATAGTATTGGTCCCAGTTTGCACCCTTGAGGGACATCACTCATTACTGATTTCCACTTGGACATTGAGCCATTGACTCTTTGGACATGGCCATTCAGCCAATTACTTATCCATCTAACAGTCCATCCATCACACCCATATCTCTCCAATTTAGTGGCAAGAATGTTGTAGGGGATTATATCAAAGGCCTTACAGAAATCTAGGTAGATGACATCCCTAGCTCTTCCCTTGTTCACTGATGCATTCATTCCATCATAGAAGGCCATTAGATTAGACAGGCACAATATGATCTCAGTGAAGCCATGTTGGCTGTGTCTAATCACCTGCCGGTGTTCCATATGCTTCAATGTAATTTCCAGGAGGATGTGCTCCAGGATCTTACCAGGCACGGAGATGAGGCTGACTGGTGGGTCATGAAATTACTATTTGTATAGTCATGGTTGGAGATTCAGTTCTTTCTGTCCTGCGTATCAACTTGTGTTCCAGGGTTTAGTTTTTGTGGTGTGGTTTGGGGGTTTGTTTTATTTTTTCTTTATTTTCTCCTCTTATTGAAAGGGATCACAGGGGGTCTGCAGTTCAACCTCGCGTCCAGAGCAAGCTCAGCTGTGGGGCCAGACCAGGTTGCTCAGGGCTTTATCCAGTCAGGGCTTGAAACGCTTCAAGGTGTCTTCAGTCACCTCCCTTCCTCTATCTTAGATTAATCCAATTATCTTCAATGCAGAAACACTGGTGCAAAATTTATGCAAAAACATTTAACTTTTTGATTCTGTATATATCTACCTATACATCCCAGATTTGTGGTACAACTCAAAATCTTCCCAAATCTCTGTTCAAATCCTCAGGAACTATACCCAGATATATATGTTCTGATTTCACAAGGTGTTCTGGCAAGATTAACATGGCAAAATGGAATGGAACAAAAATCAGCTCTTTGGACTGGTTCACAAACATACTGAGAACTTACTCCTAGCAGAAACATGGTATCAAGTTAATTTTAAAGGTCTGGCTGCAGACTTTAATTCACCTGAAGTTATACAGACTACTTTTGATAAAGCTGGGACCTGAAATATGATTTGTGATGTCCAGGCTAGTCTGCCAAAATTCTAACATACATAATTTATTTTAGCTCTCAAGCAATCCCGTTACGCAGTTCCTAAGATAACCATAAGAAGCAAAACTAATTTTACTACTTCTTCATCTGAGTTTTACCCTAAGAATTCTTCAGAGCTAATTTTTGGCTCATTTAAATTAATGACAAAGTTCATACTAACCTTAGCACTGTAGGATTAGGGCCTTAGACTCCTGTATTGGGTCTGGCTGAGGTGGAGCTAATTTTCCCTGTAGCAGCCCTGATAGTGCTGTGCTTTGTATTGTTAGCTAGAAAGGTTCTGGTAACACACCGGTGCTTTGGCTGCTGCTGAGCGGTGCTGGCACAGCATCAAGGCTGTCTCTCCAACATCCCCCCTCACCAGTAAGCTGGGGATGGGCAAGATCTTGGGAAGAGACACAACCAGGACAGCTGACCCAAACTCACCAAAGGGATATTCCATAACACAACGTCCGCTCAGCAACAAAAGCTAAGAGAAATGAGGAGGAAGCGGGGGGCATTCGCTATTATTCTGCAACAACCACTACACGTACTGAAGCACTGCGTCCCGAGAAGTGGCTGGACATCGCCTGCTGGTGGGAAGTGGAGAATAAATCTTTTGTTTTCCTTTGCTTCCACATATGGCCTTTGCTTTTGCTTTATTAAACTGCCTCTATCTTGACCCATGAGGATTTTTTCCACCTTATTTTATCCCCTTCTTTCTTGCTGAGGAGGGGAGTGATAGACTGGCTTGGTGGGCACCTGGCGTCCAGCCAAGGTCAATCTACCACAACTCCTAACAACACCTGCATTTCTTTTCTGTAAGTCACTGGATATAGAATAGTGCTCTTTGAAGTGCAGAGATTTTGCCTTATGTGTTTTGTGAAGTGTTTTATGCATTTACCATGGACTATAAATAATGAGAAGAAAAGGTGGATATTGCGAGTGAGAAAAGGTGTTTACAAGAAAAAGAAAATATAGTGCTCTTTTGTATTCCCTGTGGAACACAAAGAAGAGCCATGGTGTCTCCTCACTTTTCAAAACAACACAAACAAAAAGGTCATAGAGAGAAAGGAGGAACTATGCACAGAAAAACCACCAACAAAACAGAAGAAATGAGATGCACTCAGATTGCAGGTCTCTCCACAGAAAGAATTATCTACAAGGAAAGTAAAAGCAACATGCTGTCAGCCCTAGATATTTATTACAGCATCTGAAAACATGCCTTTTGTGACCACTGTCTCCAGCTAATACACCAAGACTGGGCTGACTGAGATATAAATCACAACATAACCTAATTCTTTTGTTTCAGCCCTCACTGTGTGATTATTTTGCAGAAGGATATATAACCTCAGCTCACCCCAGGATGAAATGAGCAAAGGCCAGAGGAGCGTTGGAAATTTTGTCTGACATTTGACGTACAGAATGCATATAGCTGTTAGGAGGACATCGTGCCATTCAAGCCTGGCTGACATATTACTAGGTCAGAACACAGGCACTGGGTCCTGGCATGACATAAATTTACATAGTGATTTGCCTGTTGCCATGTAAAGTTGCTGTCTAATGACCACTCCGCTGGAAGAGGCACGGCCTTGGTGCAGCAGGTTGTCCTCGAGCATGTACCAGCCAACCCTCAGAACTGCTCAGAAGCTGGTTACCAGTTTGTGGCTACTGCGTTGGGGATGGTTCAGTTTCCAATTTCTCCGTTTTCTTCCTCTCCTGCTCCCCAGAGCTTCTGGCTGTGCATCCCTGCCACCAACCTTCCACCAGCTGCAGAGCCCTGTTAAAAACCTTGGTGAATCAACCCAGCTGGAAAGTCCAGCTCTGTTAGTTTTCTAGTAGATTAGCAAATTGTGTCTGCTTATGGAGGAGTCTGATAAGAAGCAGAGCCAGAATAAAGCTGGCAATAGGAAGATGCAGAAGGTAAGCACCCAGAGCAGGTAGTTTTGGAAAAGTAGGAGTAAGGTAGGGGAAGCTTGGGAAGGGAATTGCCCCCTTCTGCAACTCTGGTTTACTTAACTTTCTTGCCCCATTTCATGGAACTGCACCCTTATGATGTAACATACCCTCATGCTATACACTTAGCATGGGTGTAATTTTTCATGTTCTGTAAAGCACCTAGATACACTGAGGGCAAAAGGATAAAAGGGAAGGTGTAGAAGATGATGTCTGTGCCACAATTTACAACAGCTTGTGGAAAAGAAGGACTTGGCTAACTCCTTTAACACAATAATGACAACTATCAGCATTAGTTGTTATAGTACTAGCAGACATTACACAAATGAATCCTCACCATTCTTCTGACATTAAATAAATAAATCTCTCATTCCACTGGGAGACACAGGGAGCAAAGACTAAAAATATTCAATTATTCAAATTATTATTATTATTCAGTCCTTTTTTTAAAATAAGTCCCATTGTTTTCATACTATTTGTATTCACATTCTGCAGATCTCTGTTGGCACACAGGAATGATTATCAACAGGACTGGCTGCCCTTTTCAGCAAATACAGCAGAAGGGAAGTTCTCAATTCGTAATTCACATGGGGAGCATGATTCAAGGAGCTGCTGTATTCATCCAGCCAAGTAACAGAAATACATCATATCGCCTATGGGGCCATAAAAACATGTTAGAGTACTGGATACCTGGAGGAATACTTATAGCAAAGATTGTGGGAGCAATTTATTGCCTGAAATAAGCTACTGCATTCATGAAGCAATTGACAACAAACAGCACACTATAAGAAGTGGAAATAATTCTAGCTATTTTTTCAGTTGGTAACAGAACTATATTTGAACTGCTCTGTAGACCTCAGACCTCACTATAACAACTAATGCCTCAGTTTATAATAGTGAAAGAATCCACAACCTGACACAAATTTCATATATCTTCATCTTGCTCTTCCAATGTTGAGGCTTTATCCTCTCCTTATGGAGAAGAACACACCATCCCTCTTATTTCATATTATGATTGTTAAACTTTTTCAGGTCGTAAATGGCTTACAAACAGGTCTTGTCTGTAACTGTGCACTGAGTGTGCATGAACGTAGGTGAAAGCTCCTGCAAGTTGGTGAGATGGTGTGGAGGCTGAGTTCAAACACACAAACCCAAAAAAGTGTGTTCTTTGCTGAAAAAAATATTACTCACTGTGACTTCTTCAGCTGGAATTGATTCCAACATTTTGAGTATAATCTGCACTGTTTGTGATTGAACACTAAGGGACTTTCCTTTCCTGAGTTAACTGAAGAAATTACCGGTAAAATCTAAAATGGAAGATAGAAATCTTTCCTCCCAATCCTTTACTGCAACTGTAACATCAAAGTCAGAAAGAAAATTAAGAATTTGGGACTGTCTGTAAAACATGAACTTTCACTCAAAACAGAAGATATTTCACGCTCTGCTAGTGCCAAAACCCACTGAAGCTGCATAGGTTTAGCTATAGCCATTCTGATACAGTTTTTATCTAACTACCTAGTGAGAATAGACACCTGACTGAAATCTGAAATGTTCAAGATTTTCTGAAATGGCTCACCTAAAAGAAAAGCCTGCCAATTTTGTAGGGACAGCTATGCCACTAGAATGTTTCCTATTTACTTTCTTTGAGTAAGTCAGGCGATTGCGCTAAAAATTGTCTGACGTCCCAAGAAACTGGAAATTTTTAGCGGCAATATTGGACTTCTGTAAATGCCATTTTGAAATTAAACCCCTAAAATTCATACTTGTCAAAGTCTTAAGCATTACAGATTTAGTAATACCACTTTAGTCCCCAGCTTGGCTGTAAATTGAGAATTAACTCTGTTCATGAGGTTCTCTATATAGGGAAACTCTGTGCATGGCTATATATATGTATATATATGGAAAAAAAAACCCAACAGAGTATCATGGCAATGACCACAGTTTAAATTATAAAACCCTTAAGACAAAGCATATGAGCCTTAACATGTTCATGTTGCTTTAAGTTTAACTATGAGAACAAACTTCCAGACAGGAGATTATAAAGAAAAACATCTACAGAAGCTATTAGAAATTCAGACAGCAATGATAGGTTGAGAGCTTCAAGATTATCATTGCAAAAAATATGACAGAATCAAAAGGTTATCAGGAATTAATTGTCAGGTTTTATCAGCTATAAACAACTACTCACAGTCCTTCATCCTCTACTGAGTTAACATCTCCTCTAAAATCTAACTAATGCTGCTGTACACAGGGTAGCATTGTGACTTCAGAAGCCATAAGCAAGACTGCAGGTGGGGAACAACATCTCCAGCAGTCTCCCAGTAGGATGGAGGAAACTATGTAAAATGAAAATCTCTTCTTGGTGTTAATAACGTGGAACATGTAATTTCTGTGGAAAGATCAAATCACACTGAGAAAAGCTTTTAAACAGAAACAATGGGGAGGACAGATGACAACCCACAGCCTAGTAAAGAGGTGATGGATGGAATGGAAAGGGTGCTGGGCAATAGGAGCGGCAGAGACCTCAGGAACAGTATTGCAGGGTGGCTGCTCTGCCACAGCAGGGTAGGTACAAAACTGCACACGGGTGGGGAAACAAAACCACAGTGACTAAGCTGTGGTGGGACAACTCACACAACAGGGCTAAGCAGTGGATGGGTAAAAACCCTTCAGTATGGGTGGACAGGGAAGAGGAGAAGGAGGGGGTGGTCCTCAGTATGATGGTGCAGCTCAGACACATGGGGATCTTCTATGGAGGCAGATAAGCCTGACTAAACAGGGAATGCCTTTCTTCTCAGTAATCATGAGCAAAGTCTCTCTCTGTGCTTAAGGATGGGATTCAAGAACAATGAGAATGACCAGAAGAGGATGATTTATGAGCTTATGAGCTCTCAAAAAGCTTATAGGCTGCACCCAGCTGCGCTGAGAAAGCTGGCTGATGTGCTTGCAAGGCTGCTCTCCAACAAGAAAGGTCTTGGGGATCAGAGGAGATCTCTGACAATAGGGAGAAATCAAACGATGCATCTATCTTCAACAAATGCCAAAAGGATCATCCTGGTAACTACAAGCCTTACTTTGGTCCCTGGAAAAATCATGGTATGTGTCCTCTTGGAGAACATTTCTGAACACAAGGGAGAAGAAGGTGATGGGGAACCGTCCGTGTGGTTTGACCAAGGGTGAATCATGTCCAAATCAGCTGGTTACCTCCTGTGAAAAATGACAGTATTTGTGAACAAATTTACCTAGAATTTAGCAAGGCTTTCAATACTTTTCCCACAATGTTCTTGTAGCCAAGCTGAATGTTAGGGTCTGGGTGGGAGCCCCAGTGGGCAAATAGCTGGCTAGGTGGTCAGGCTTAGAGGTGGTGGTCACTGGGTCATATCTGCCTGGAGGCTGGTGCCTTGTGGTGTCCTGCAGGGTCGGTCTCGGGGCCTGTCCTATTTAACATCTCTATCTGTGACCTGAGGAGGTGATCACGTGCATGCTGTCAGATTTGCAGGTGACACCAAACTGGGGCAGTGGACAAGTCCATGAGGGTAGGGCTGCTGTCCAGCTGATGGCGAGAAGTGGCCAATGGGACCCTCATGCACCTGGGGCAGGAGCAAAGGGCAGCCCTGTCCTAGGCAGGCAGAGGTTTCCCAGCTGCCGCGGAATAAAGCCCTGAGCAATGTGGTCTGACCCACAGTTGAGCCAGATCTAGGCAGAGCGTTGGACTCTGAGGTCCCTGTCATCCTGAAATGTCCTGCTGTGCTATGATCCACAGAGTACAGTAGTAGTTTTGAATATATACTATTCACGCCTGCTGATTTACCCTGCATCAGCCTTGGGTCAAATAAAAAACTGTCTCTATCAATGTGCTAAAAAGGATGAAGGATAGCAAAGCAACTGGATGAAAGAACCAGGAAGCTAAATTGTTGCGTTTTTTTTTTTTTAAAAAAAGACAAATTGAATGTAATTGGAACTAGAGGAGCAACACCGTAGGGTCACAGGCAGCTGCTCAAGACAGGATGGCAGTAAAAGTTGCCAGTCCTAACCTGGCACTAGACTAATTTAGGTTTCCCTCTGAAGGACAGCAATCAGAAGTTGAGCCGCTGCTTGATGAGTTGCTGCCTTTGACTAGTCCAGTCAAAACGCATTTTGAGGATGTAAAAAAAAACTGAGAAAGAAGAATTATGTTCATTTTCTCACCTCATGTTTTTCTTCTGGATCTTTACACTTCAAGAACTTAAACTTTTCCTTTACAAGAACAAATTAAAATTCTTTCTAGATTACAGCTTGTCTGTTATTAAAACAGGAGATAAAGCTGGCAGTACTGGGACACCTGTTTCTTCAAAGGCAATGAGTCTGGTGAGGAGGAGTGAGCAGGCTACCTGCCATTTAAGAGTTTGGGACATCATTAGTCGAACCGTGCCTCGGCATGACTCCTCAGCAGGATCACCCCTCAGGAGCAGATGAGTAACTTTCTGGCAGGAACAGCAGTAATATAGATCATTACCCCAGGCAAAACCCCAAACTGTTGCAGCACTGTACACACCAATCCCTGGTACAAAGCCAAAACAATGTGTTTAATACTACAGAAATAAAACTACAAAAGTATTAATGGCACACTTTCTCAGTGTCACCTGTTGTAATTGGTCAATATAGTTTGTCATTGTGCCTGCCATATCTGAACCACTGGCCAATCAACCCCAGGCCAGGAATTACTGGGACAAACATAAAGTATTTGGTTTTGCACTCCGATTATACTTTATCTCTGAAGTGAAATGTCTGGATCTTAAAACACAGAATTTGTCTGTTTTGCTTGAAATTACACACTGTTTTTTCCAGTGTAAAGTTGGAAGGCAATTTTCTTTTTTTGGGATGTTTTATAATGGATGTTTTAATGCTTTGCCTTATAACTGATCATGAACTGATCAACAATTACTGTACACGCTGTTAACTGAATCCCAGTTAAGTGCTCCAACAAATATATAATATTGGCAATCCAATTATTATTATTCAAAGACTAAGAGGTGAGAAAATACATTTTCAATATAAAACCATTAGAAAAAACACTGTCTGTATGAATGTAAATTTTGCTTTTAGTATCAACCCCACAAATCTGTATATTCATTTCCAATACTTGATGTAATGCAACATTTAACGGCAGAAAAAAGGACTAAGTGTAGTCCTTTTGGGTTTTCCCCATGACGGGGGCGTCTCATAGGTGTTGAGCCTTTTTAAGGGACCATAGCCATTATTTCTCACTTGTGAATGAAATTGTAAGTGGGTTACTCAAATAAATGGGAGTCCAAAAGAAAGAAATGAACATACTGACACCCAGAGAACTCTTCCCTGGAGCTGACACTATAGACTGCATAGTTCAGTTAGCTGGCTTGTGACTCCAGGCTTCTGTTAGGATACGTGCTAATGGCTAGCAAAGCCCACACAGTTCTCAATGCCAAGGATGCTGCATTCAGCTCTAGTGAAAACCTAACAAGGAGAACAAAGAGAAAGAATGGTAGCCACGATTGTCAAGACCCTCTTAAAAGAGGTAAACGTGGCTTTTGTCCAAAATCTTCAGGTTCAGTTTAGATAGCAAGACAACATTGATTCAGATTCAAAGAAAAACACAATTCTAAGTCTGACTTACATGTGATTAACTATTTAAAACCTGCAGAATAATTTAACTGAAAAATTTCTTAAACATAAGACACTTCTAACTTACTAGTAGAAATAAGATCTGAAGAAAATGAGACATAGTCAAAGAACAGGCAGTATTCAGTAAGTTAATAGGGTGCATCCACCTGCCATTTACAGCATCCTGGTTCCATTTTCCATAAAAATATAATCCAGCACATTACTTACCTCACTTACTGCTATTATTTTATGGTTTTACCTTTCAGGTTTTATAGTAAACCAAGTTACAGTTAATTTGCTGTCTACAAAGAACAGTGGCAATTTCAGTTATGGACCATTAAATGTTAAACACGCAGATCACTATGGAAACTAACCAAAACAACAATCCTGATCTTCCAAATGCAGCAAGCTTACTAAATATGTGCTTAGTTATAAGCATGTCTGTGTACCTGTAAACAAGCTATAAGCATGCTTTTGATTGGACCATAGCATGAGTTTTACAGGAAACCAACCCGAGATCCTGCTCATTTAAAAAAAGACATGTGGGAAAAGGGAAAAGAACTCAGGAGGAAAAATGAATGTAAGCACTTGGAAGCGTTAAAACACCTTAATTTCAATACAGGAAAGAAGTTCATGAACTTGAATGAGCCAACCCTGTCACTCAAGGCATCAGCACACTGAGGCATGGCAACAAGCAGAAAGAGGCAATTTGTAATTCTGTGTCATAGAAATGTAAGGAATGAGTATACAACGAAAAAAATTGGCATATCTTTCATACATAGAATCAAAGAACAGATAGACCAAAGGAAGTTGAAGGGTATACCTGAAGACTAAAAAAGATCACAATGGCAACAGATGAGTTTTAAAACCTGAATTACAGTACTAAAGCTATTAATAACCAATAATAGTTTTTGACAGGAACTGCTCATTGCTAAACAAATGGAGAGAAAAAGTAAGATTAAATGTAGGCTCAGGAATTCTGAGCACTTGAAGCTCTTTAAGCAAAAATTATATAGAGAAGCAGAGGAAGCCCATGACAAGGAAAACCCCAAGGTGAGTGCAAATTCAAACACAAACCTCAAGGATAATATTTCAGAAACATTTTCACACTGAGTTAAGGACACTGACCAGTTATAACACAGCAGTAAAGCATTTTGTTCTCGCTAACCTTCTCTAATTCAATGCTAATGTAATATCTTCTTCTTCCAGACAGCTCTACTGCATTGAAACATCCTGAACATAACGAAGCACATCTATAGATTCTTTGACATGCTATGGAAATGCATTAACATATTGAGTGACTAAGCTTCTGTAAACAAATGTGTTGAAAGTGCTTAACTGTGTAACTAAGAAGTAACAAAGCATCTTTGTCTGCATTTGTTTGTCCTCCGAGTAATAAACCCTCCTGCTCTCTAACAGTCTCTACACAGTTAACACAAGCTGGTTTGGGCTAACAGATTGGACACAGGATTTCAGTTTGAAATATGCCTCAGAAGGTATCCAAACAGAGGTGAAAGAATGACAGAAGTGCAGCTAATTTTCACGTCTACAGAGTTCCATTCAGTGGAGGGTCAGGCAAGACCAGACTGCTCAAAGACAAATTACTGCTAGTTTGTAGTGAAGTATAAGCATTTTCCAGCATAAAGAAATAATTTTGCATAACATTCCAGACACTTCCTGGTTTTGCAGTTACATTTGCAAAAGAAAATAAACAAAAAAAATCAAACTGCCTCCCCCCACCCCCCTCCCTAACCCCCTCAAAAAACATTGAAATAATACAAAACAATATAATATCCCATACAAACTGAATCAAAACTTTTAATTCCTGTTCCAGTATGTGGTTCAATACAGAAAAAAAAAACACAAAATCAATAAATCTTTAAACTTATATCTTCATGCTTTCCATTCTAAGCTGCTAAAATGAGATACTAATGCTGTATTTGTCTAACTCACAAAGATATGTGAAGACTGATCAATATCTGAAAATTACATGGAATCGCCAAACAAGACCAAGAAAAAGGAAAAATTGAGTCTAGTTCTTGATGATACTCAGATTGTACTTTCCCTTTTCACAGTAGGAAGGTAAACAATGTAAGTTTAATGTTTTATTTTACAAATATTTTCACTTGCTACTGCACTTTGTTCTTTATTCACAATAGACCCAAGTGAAGATTAAAGATCCAAATCACAGTGGCTATGAAGTCAAGGATAAACTGTGGTTTTAGAATACACACACACACATACACAAGTTCACAAAGCTTCTGCTGGAAGCTTTGCTAGTTTCAGTAACATGTAACACAATTCAGCTCTTTTATGTAACCACAGCACACAAATTTCTGTGTTTCCTTTTTGACCTCCCTCATCTGCAAATCTGTTGCAAATAATGAGCTTTCACCAGTGTTTGTGGAGCTGCTGGGGTATCTATGCTAAAACAACAGTTACCTATACTGTGAAACCAATGTTGAAGATGAAGCATGAATATGTACAGAAGGCTAACCAAGACTTAAGTAATCGCTGAATTGAAAATATGATGTATCCTCAGCAAGTATCACACTGGTAGAGTACATAGAGAGTCCATGTTAAAAATCCAGAAAATTCTGCTACTGATTGAAAAATAATTCCAGAATGGCATTCCTTTAAAAAGGTCACAGTTTCCTCTTTTCTTTAAAAAGCGCTAACTTTGAACAAGAATAACATGCAGCTTCTACAAAAAGTCTGTGTAGACCTTGTCAAAAATAGAGATATAAAATATGGTGTTTACAATAATTATCATTCCATGACAACATATGTTAATCAGTGGCCAAAAGGAAATGTCACAGATATCACTGCAATCTTAATATTTGCCATTGCTATTTCAGCTTATATAAACTATGTGTAAACTTGTACAAAGCTGTGTAAAGTATGCTTAAACTAAATACACATAAATACATATACACATAAATACACACAACATACACAGCTATGCATCTGTGCATATATATATGTGTGTGTACACACATAAATATATGGCAGTACACAGATATGATCCAACAAGAGGAACTTCGTAAACATGCATTTTATGTATATAAAAAACTAGATTAAAATTTATTAAAAGGAGGGAACTGTGCTGAGTGGCAAGGAAAGACCAGGTTAAAACAGCAGGGAAACTGCTGCTCTTGGGCTTAGGGGCATTTTAAACGATTTTGTATGCTTGTATCAGAGAACAGGAAAATGAATGATTTTTTTATAGTAACTGATGGTTTCATAAAAGTTGCCTCACACAGAAATGAGAAAACTCTTTGATAAGACACAGCAGAATGGCATTTAAGGGATTACTCAACCTAAAACTGGAAACCGTTCAAAGGGATGGATGCAGTTTGATGACAGATTCGTGGCTGAGGAAGGTGTTGAATCCAAACCCTACACCTCTGAAACCTCCGGCTGCTCTTACAAGATTCTGGCAGCATACAAGCAAGAAAACTGGTTCATATGGACTGTTACAATCACCTAAATTAATCTAATGTAATCTAATCTATCAGAAGGTAGGTAGTTTCACCGCGTAATTCCTACCACACACGCAAGAGCTGCTCGCCGAAATTGGATGTGCTTTCTGGGAAGACTGTCAGCCACCCAGCACTTTTCACATCCAATCATGCAGCACTGAAGCAGTTCAGCAGCAGCTGTAAAATTATAAATGAAACCTCACTGTAAGAGCTCTGCTTCCCAGTGTTCTTGGTATTTCAGAGTTGCTCTTTGCCGTTAACTGGAAACTTGAAAAAAACCCAACAGAAAACTTGTGGAAAAAAGGAAGGCAGATACAAGGTACTCATTATTTCTACCCCTTCCAAACTCAGGGGATAAAATAGATATGAAGACTAAAATCTGTAAACTTTGGGAAAACTGGTAAGGATAAAAAAATTACTTTGAAATAGCACTTTTGGCTGCCTGCGCTGGACATGCTGACAAAGATTATTTTTTCAACATAAAGCCTGTACCTACGCTAGCAAGCGGTGCAGTGTAACAGGAACAGATCTGTAGGTCAAAACAGTTGGTTCTAAAGACCTCCAGCTCTATTATGGTCTAGCTCTAGACTGCTTGCGGGATCTGAAGGCCCATTAGTGTCTAGAGCATGCTAGGCAAGCATTAAAACTGATGTTTTAGCTTCATTTCAACTGAATTGAATACAGCCTGTGTGTTCTGACGTTTCCACACAATGTGAACTAAAGTGCACACTTGATAGGGAGATTCCCGCCAGAGGGGACATTCTAACGAAGACGCTTCCCAAAACAGCTGGTGACTGGTGGCACTTGGGCCCTGCAGTTCAAAGAATTAACGCCCTTAAAAACTTAAAGCTTGTGCTAAGGTGGGTGTCCATATCCAGGGCTCAACAGGAAACTGGCAAAGCAAACAAAAACCCCAGCATATTCTTTTTATATGTTTATTTCCCTGTTACCTAACCTTGATTGGTTTCTGCAGACAGGATCCATCAGTCCTTAAACATTCAATATCCTGAATCTCTCACTCTT
>NW_009647211.1:2890685-2917294 GCF_000708025.1 Charadrius vociferus
CTCTTTCCCCACCATTTTCTCTCTTATTTGATAGCTTGTTCCCAGGCTGTTGCTTCAAGAAAATGCCATAGGAATAAGTACCTTTCACTCATTCTAAAACCCCTGTCCAACAATACCATCTGATGCTTTTTTGTTTCTGTTATGAGAAAGAGAATAATAATCCTCTCTTTGCCTTCACAACATTCAGTTTTGCAGTATGTCTAGATTATATCCCATTCACCTTTTTCCAGGCTCATGAATACCTATCTATTTAATCTCTTCATACAAAAGATGTACCACATCCCTAATCAACTTTTTTACCCTTCTCTGTACTCTTTTTAATTTTTACGGTTTACTTCTTGAGAAGAAGAGAATAGGAGATATTCAGTACCTAAGGGGTGAAAGTATATTCTGGTTTGTTCCACTTTCTTTCCCAGTAGATCCTATGATTCTGCAGTGTCAGCGTTTCTGGCACACTACAGTCAACCCTGTTAACTAGGATAATAATGAGCTAATTGAAAAAAACAGGCTAACCAGGGTCCTAGAGAGCACACTGGGATTTTTTAGTGCAAGGACACTTCAGTACCTCAACAAAAGTCCAGCCTAGGTTGAGTCAACTCATGTTCAACCAGTTAAACCTCGCTAATTGGGACACTCTCAGATTGAGTTAGTTGTTCAAGATCATGCAAACCATGTAGAATTTGTCTGGCCTGCAGATCAGCTGGGTCCAGCAGCAAGCTTCCTAGGGGCTCCAGAGGGAATATTTATTAGGTGAGGTGCAGAGATAACCTCAGCTATGGTGATGTTTTCATGTGTTTTTAGCTTGCATAATAAGATCCGTAAATCTGGGATGCTTAGGAACAAGTAAATGGATGATGGCTCCAAAAGAAATCACCTTGGGTAGAGACATAACACATACAGCTGATTCTCAGTGACTTCACACACAACCACCATGCTCTGACTTCCCAGTTCTGAAGGGAACAGGGTGCACACACATACTATTACATAGGGTCAGAAGAAATGTATTATTGTCAGTTCCTTCTGAAGTGAAAACAGCCCAAATGGCTGAGGTGTCACTAGAAATAGTACAGCCACATTCCTGAAAAGATAAGCCTCTCTGTAACCCAATGGCAATCTCTGATCTCTGGCATCATTCCAATGAACAGAGAAGATACCATCCTCTATTAAATGCCAGGAGACTAGGCAATTGATTTCAGTTTTGCAGAGGCAAAAATACATAGAATACAAGTAATTGGAATGCCAAGGAAGTCTCTACTGACAAAAAAACCCCTGCACTCAAACCCAGAAAATCCAGTTTCTGTATCTCTGTGTTTGCAGCTTCTCTCTTCTCCCACTTACAAAATGCAGAAAATACTTCTAGCTTGCTTCACCAGAACATTATGAAGCTTATCTTCACATTTATGAGGTACTTTTTTAGAGGGAAACTATTACAGCTGCATGTAGCTCTGAAGCCACCACAAAACTTAGAAAACCAACTGTTTCTGCTGTTCACACTAATCTCATTAAGTCAAGTCAGTGAAAATACCAGAATGCCTGAAAGAAGGGTAGATGCATTCTGGTTTTGATTTGGACTGGTGTATACTGTATACAATGGACAACTACTAAGAAAATTCAATCTGCAGTGAATTTTAGAAAATATTACAATAAAGAATTCTATTGAAACATCTCAACCTGCATAAATACTATCTTAATATAATATCTTCTCTACAGATAATATTCTCTAGTGTATTTCACAAGAAAAAGATTAGTGCTAAACAAATTAAGGGAGTGACTTGCTCTCTTGTCATTATTATCAGTATTGTTTCAGAGAATTATTATTTTGTATTTATTTCTATTATGCTTTCAGTCCTCATGTCAATAAGTTTTCTGAACTTACCAATAATACTACAAGGGTTTTCTAAAGTGGATGCTTCATTTGCATGTGAACTCCAAGCAACAGAAAAAAACGGAGACAATCCAAACTCCAATGACTAGGTTTGAAAGGTTTCTCCATTTACATTACTATACTTACGATATCTATGTTCACACAAGCAGAATCACAATTTTATTACATTTAATACCTAAAGACTACCGTAATTCTCACCCTCATCTTTAAGAGATAAGTATGGCAGATCAACTTCTCTAATTAAAATACCTTCTTCCATTTCCTGGGTTGTTCCAGCATTACTCCAGTTGAGAATTTCCTCTTGAAGGGCAGAAAAAAATTCAAATTGGGGTGACTCAGAGAAAAGTACAGTCCAAAGAGACCTCAGAGTCATCCAGTTAATGCCACCATCTTAATGCAAATTAGCTCTACTTACACTATTCAAGTACTTCCTTATCCTTATAGTTATAGTTTATTTTTCAATACACTTTTAAAAATTGCATTGCAGTTTCATTTCAAAATGTTTTTTTCTGATTGACTATATATACATGGTATACTTCAGTGCAAAAGATTTTTCTTGTTCTCAAAGACTGCTATACAGATTTGTCATAGACAGAGTATTTCCTATGACTTAAATTAACAAACCCTACTTTCTTTCTATTTTAAGCCCAGGTTCTTCTTGATAGTGAGTTACCCTGCAAGAATAAGATCAGCACCATCCAAAGTAAAAGGCAAAAACTCCATATGGATCAAAAGCTTGATACAGATGAGTGAGATGGAGACCCAATCTTTATCAACACAATGTGCTGATTTTTGACAGCATCAATTCACCTCACTAGACAGAATCGATAACGAGGATTCTTGTGTTGCTGTTTTTCCCTTCACCTTTCAGTTATACAGTCTATTGTCTTAGGAATCTTCTGAAGAAAAGTACCTTGCTGAACTCTCAAGGCATGAAGAAACAATATTTCTTTCTTGTTTGGCTTAAAATGTCACCTTAGGACATTTTGATGTTTTGATGATTTGACAATTTTTGATGTTCATCAACACTAAGCAGTTCTTTTCTCTACATGTGCTTTTTTCCATGTCTAGTTTATGATCACTGGTAGTGTGTCAAAAAGGCAGAACTTCACTTCCAGTATTATATTTCAGTACATTAAAACCAAGAGTCTTCAAAATAGTTTCTAGTAGTCTGTTCAAACAGAACTCCTCTCATCACTTGGCTGCTATACTTTTGGTTTTGCCCAGGACTTTAAAGAGCATTAAACTTGAAATGAGAAATCTTTCCTTTCTGAATGGAATAAGCTTATCATTGTCCTATAGCTGCAGAGGATGTTTTTGTCACATTTTTAGACATTCAGATCCTTTTACCGCACACAATGAAGTGTTTTGGTTTCAGAAATTTGGCAAGCAGCTGCACTTATTAAACTGTGTCTCAAATACTGAAAGTTTGTTGGTGGCTGAGTTAAGAAATTCAGTAAGGCCACGGGGAATAACATATTGACCAGATGATCACTTTCTGCTGCCTTTCCCATTCAACTATACTTACTGCAAAATGGTAATGATGAGGGACATTACTAACCTACCACAGGGTTATCTTCAGAGGATTCAGATCTTTAATTCCCTTTGTTTCACACATACATTTGGATCTAACCCCATTTCATCGAACCCAGATTTTAGCTGTATGACCCATTCCCTGGAATGAACTGTGGCTAATTTCAAAAGCTTGATGTTGTGTGGCACGGCATTTTAGAAAACAAACTACAGTTATAAACCACAAAGTTTAAACTTCTATAACCAATATTCAGTTTAGGTTTTCTCACATAGTCTATGAGGAAAAAGTTAATTTAAGAATGATATGTTGAATGAAACAATCAATTAACAAAATACAGAGATAATACTACTGGATACTATTCAAAGATCATTGAAAGCATATGCTTCTGTGCACACCTGCAGCAAAAAGAACAAGGTACTAGGTTGCATAAACACAGAAATTTAATATACAAGACAGAAGTGATAATGTTGCTGCCTGAAACACTTCCCTGTCTCACAAAAAAAAAAGATGTTAATGATATGGATTCTGAACTAAGTGATGGGAGTTTATGCCAGGCCCACAGAATGTACATTAGAGATAAGGTGAAGATGGGTTAGATTTTTTTTAATTGAAAATACATCCTAAGTGGCCTGGGTAAAGCATAAGGAGACATATTATTCTTCATATAAAAGGGTAAAATAACCCCTTGATAGTGAATACCTAAACCTGTGAAAGTCTTTCAACCAAGTATGCTGCACAACTCTTCAAATTAATGTACTTAGTTCTACAGAGTATTACATAAATATTTATATTTACATTCACAAGCAACGAAGGAAAATAGCTAGGCACCCGAATCCCACATTTTAATGGGAAATATTGTTAATAATGGATTTAATCAAAATGGTGTACCTCTATTAACAAGTCACTTTGTTTTTTTCAGGTTTTTTTATGTACTTTTTTAACACTAAAGACTCAGATGTAAACGTCTCTGCATCAAATTGAGAGTATTTAGATCTGTTTGTATGTAAAAAGCTCATCAGGTGTAAACTTCAAAAATAATGACAATATGTCTATGCCAGCGTTTATTTTTTTCCATTGAATCTACCCATTTAGTCCTATCTATGCATCTGTCAAGTTAATTGAAAAAAGAAGTCTAAATCAGACTTTTCTTCTCTTCAACTTAACACAAAATTTTGCATTCAACTCTGTGTCCAAACAGTGTTAATAATGGCCACATAGTTGATCACAGATCCATGAAAGAATTTAATGAAAGTAAATAAATTAAGTGGAACTAGGTGGAAGTTTGGGAGGATAAGCCAAGCATGCTCAGCAAATGCAAACTGCCAAAATTAACAGACTGCAGCTCATACCTTATTGAGCCATGACAGCAAACATTTATCAAACGAAGGAGAAGAATAAGCCGACAGTAAGATAATGTCTCTTTCTTAAATTCTGGGTGAATAGTCTGGTAAGTCTATCCCAATTAACTGCAAGTAACAACAGAGGGCAAGACTACTGACAGTAATATCCAGGCTAGCACTAGGATATTGAATGCAAAATATACAGATGGCCTTGAAATGCCTGGATAAACAAATATTACATGTACAAACAGATGGACAACTAATAAATCTTACCGAAAGGTTGCAAACTGTGCTATATCAGGCCAGACCCTGCTTAATACTGATCCTTCTGTACCCTCACAAAAGAAGCCGTACATCTGAATCTGTTCCGAAGGCAGCAGAATTCATTCCTGATCTTCTCGTCAGGTAAAGGATTACCTCATTTGGAAAGACAAGCTATAACATTGCAGTATATATTGCTGAAGTATAATATTCTACATCTAAGTTAGGCCATAAAAATGTTAGCTATTATTACAGGCAAAGGTTTGCTACAGAGGGGTATTACGGAATCAGTAAAGCTGCTATGGTGTGTTTGTAACTAGATTCACAGATGTTGTTATGCATAAGCAAGTGCCTTTAATGTGGGATGAAAAAGACCCCAAATGGCAATTAAAAGGAAGTAGACCTTGACTGCAGAATCCGATTCATCACTGTGGTACCCGAGTTACACTGTAACTCTAATTTTATGACACTGTATTTCCACAGATTCCATTTGCAGTATTGACCATAACAAAACTGGAAGAAATCCACCAACTAAACACGGGAGATGATATGAAATAAAAAGAATAATAAAAAAAATTCCAACATTAATGAGGAAATACAATGCAAATATTGTTGTGATTTTACTTGCTTCTTGCCCTCTCTCCACGTAATATTTAATTGCCAAATAATGACATCACCAGACCATGAAATAATCAGGTAAAATAATTAATTTAGTATATGCTGGAACACGGGAGTATGATTTAGTGTTCCCTGTATTGAAATCTCTTTTTTGCAATTTGGCTGTTGTAAGAAAAATTAAAAGAGGGAGTCAACTAGGAACCCAAGACCGGGGTGCATTGCTCAACGTAACTCCATTCTTTCAGGCACCAGATACATTACCCTACAGCTTTTATGGCACTCAGACCATCTAATTCAACAGAGAAAAATGAAATCAGACAAGAAATCTTAGTTACCCTGCTGCACAGGATTGAAGCAAAGCTCTTCCCTTACTAGACAAATACGTCTATTATGGTTATCCAGAAAAAAATGGTACTGCTTTTGGTGCAGTCTGATCTACACCCAAGCCATTCCAATGGTAGGCTATTGCCTGAAGGGACTATATCTCACCTCCCATATTGTAACAACCTCTTGTATGCTGTTTTAACAAGTTTCCATAGATACATATATTTTCAACAATGCTTAAACACATCATAAAGTTCTTACACTCTCATGTACCTACGCAGTAACTCTCAGTGGAGATTTTACTGGCTATCACACAGCTCACAGATATAGGCACTAAAGAGAACAAAATGGAGCGCAAATGTGAAAGATAAAAAGATTAAGGCCACTTTTTCTGTTTTTCAATGTGTAAGAATGAAAAATTTTACCTTGTTTCTGTTTTGCTAAGAATAAATAACCTATATTATTCTTGGGTTTGTATGTAGAACTACTAAAAACCAACTGTAAGGGAGAAAGACGAAGCTTTTAGCAAGTTTTATCAGATTCTGGTGGGTATGGACCCTGCAACCACCAAGGCAAGAACAGCTTCTTTATCTTATGAACGTGTAAGATACGGCATGATGAAAAGTGAAATAAGTGCGGATGGTTAAGAAGCACATTTCCTTGTAACAGTGTTGATCTAACAGTAAGCTTCTTCAGAGATCATATAGCTGTATATGCACACAAACAAAGACGTTAGCAAAGAGTTTGTGTAGACGGCCATGAAATAGGAATGCTCTTTAATAGCTCCTCTTGCATTTGGGAAACCTAGAACAGAAACTAATGCATTCCAGTTCTTCCTGTGTAAGATGGAGTTAAACTTATTTCTCCCGAGAAGGAGGAGATTGGGGGATAACATAACTCATCCACTTATAGGGTAAAAAACATGGGATCGGGAGGTTCTGTATCAGACCTTGATTGCTGCAGCGAAGTCACTAACCCTTCTGTTTCATGTCAGGCCTCATATAGGCCAAAAGAAAAGGGGAGGGGAGGGGAGGGGAAGAAGGAAAAGGAAAAAAGAGAACAATAAACTTATGTTACTGATATACCGATGTATAATGCAATTTTTAAGGCTACATCCTGCTATGTTTGTGATGTGATGGTTCTTCTGGAAGCATCAATTATAAAAAGACTTAATACTTTTCTTGTTTATATTTAACTATTTTTTAGTTGAGATCTATTCTAGTTGTGTAGACCGGTTATGTTTTGTTTTGGTTTTGGTTTTGGTGTTTTTTTTTAATGCAATCCATTGTTTGCTAAAATAGAAATAAAAACCGTCACGTTATTATGACCAGTAAAACTATCTGTCCATAAAAATCCCTGGAAATTTTGCCAAACTATCACTAAATACACAATTCTTAAGTCAGAACCACTCTAATGGAAATGAACAACACTGAAAATATTTTCTTAATCTTTTATTCTCTTCACAGCAATATAAGAGCATGACAGATATTTTAATGTGATGATTCATCATCACATTAAAGTAGCCTCAGTGCTTTCCATGGGATAGAGTTGAGGCAAATAGCTAAAATCCCCAAGGGAGTACAAAAGGGGAAGCCAGCAGAAAACACAATTGAAAAGACAATATAAATTCCCCTAGGGCTACAAGTCAGAGAAGAGTTTGGGAACTGATTGGCAGAAGAAAGACAGCTGCCAGTGCTTTGTGACATTTCTTTCAAAGACAAGAACATCAGCTCTGTCAGCTGCAAAATGGGCAACTTGCGCATCCTGGCCCTCTTGTTAACTTCATCCTTGAGCCTTCGGGTGGGGATGTGAATAGTGGGTGACGTTTCCACGTATTCCCATGTGCTTCCCTCTTCTACTTTCTTTTTCACTTGTATACACTTACTGCAAGATGTACCAACTGATCCACTCTGTCTGCCAAGAAGTTGTTACGTCTGTGTATGCAACTCTACCATAACAACTGGGCTGGAACAAACCTTAAGACAATGTCTGCCTCTTGGTGGGCAGAATTCACTTATATAGCTATAAAAGTAGAAAATAAAAAAACGCATAAAAACTGTAACCCTAAACTGACAGGAGATTCCCATTAGTGGCAGCTACTTCCATGTACAAAAATGTCTTTTTGAATTTTTATTCTGCCCTTCCCTGTTATCAACGTTTTCTTAAGGCTGCTCTTAGGTATGTTAATACTGGAAATACCGATGCGTAGTGTCCAGTTGATGCAACACTGATTTCCTTACACAATCTGTGATTTACACTATTGAAACAATATACAAGCAATTCTTGTATGTCAATGGTTTGAGGTACAAGGTGTACATGGTATCTATGTAAATAATACAAAAATCTAAAAAAGCTATTGCCTTATGATCTTTGAACTCACAAAAATCAACAGAGTTCTTTCGCCACATACTGGCTTCTTCCTAACAGGTATCACCTCTGTCCCTTACTATGTCTTGTTGCACTGTCATACTCTATTCCACTGTCCCTTGGTCACACAGGCAACGACAGACACAAGTTCTTTATTTTCAAAATCCTTGACATCAAAACTAGATATCTGAGTAACTGAACATTACTGGGTGAGAATATCATTCCTCAGACAGTTGATAGTGAAGAAAGATATCATGATTTTCTTGGTTTTGTGCTAACAATTGTATATTATTTAGGTGGCTGACAGAGTAGGGCAACATCTTCACAGTACAGTCACAACGATAGAATTAACTATTTACACTTAGTATGCTGTTGTTAGAGAAAAGGAGTATCAAAATGTCTCCAAAATGCACAGTGCCAAATTAGGCCAACCTAGTATGAGTAAAAAGCCTTTAATCAGCAGCTCTATAATGGTCAGTATTCATTTAGTTAGCACTTGATCTGATTCACAAGTTTGCGGCAAATACCTCAGGACTCATTAAAAGCAGCAGGTAGATTTGAATATTCTTTCTCCACAGACCTAACAACACGTCAGTTTTGGCAGGCAAAGGCTGGGTTGTTTATGCATTTTTGATATTTAAATTTCTTCTTATTCCTTCTCAGCACATGGTTTTATAAAACATTCAGCTCTTAGGTAGCTCCAAACCTACAGTTTCCTTTCTAAATGAAAAATTAACCACCAGCAGATTATGGTAAATAGCGTGTCCAATTTCCATATTGCCAAGCCAGGTAGCAGAACTATTAGCACACTGTTCTGGGGAACCCTGCTGTTTTTTAGCTACCATCTGGGGGTGATGGTTCTCTCCTTCGTCCCTTTCACCCTTTCTCCATCTCCCCTCTCTCCTTCTCCATCTCTCTCCCTCTGTCTCTCACGCACACATGCACAGAGTCAACTGCTATTTATACAGCCAGAACAATCTTAGCATACACAGCACTGAGTAATAGGAGAAAGGTGTCAAAACACAAAGTCCTGGCCCTGGAAATCTGACAATACAATAGCACAGTATAGCACAGACTTGTAGTAAACAAGTACTGAATAGCAATTGGTCATTGTAGCCAAAGTGCTTTATGCTGGGAATAAAGCTACCCCATACAAAATTCTGATAAGCAATACAGCACTATGATAAGTAGACCTACCATTGCTGTATTATATTAGCAGTTGAAAAAAAAAAAAAAAAATCTGTAGTTTTTCTTCTATTTACCTGTAAGATGATATTTGTTCTTTTTCATTTTATGTTAGTCTTACTAAACAGACTATTTGCCTGCTTTACTGATTAAATTGGTGTCTTGCCAAGCATTAAATATGTGTTGCTCTTTCCACAGTGCATTCTTACCTGCTTTGAGCAGTGGAAATCAACCAAAACAGGTAGTTAGAAACATTGTATGTGATTTACTGGACAGAAAGAGAAAACAAAAATGTGCAGGTGAAGTTTTCCTGAGATAACTGAATTGGTCTAATTGCTCACTGACACTCAGAGTGACATCCTTGTGGCCTCGTGATGCCACATGGACCAGCTCTGGCACTTCTCTCACCTCAGGTGAGCCAAATGAACTCATGAACCTCACATAAAGCGACCTGCCCCTTCTGTCAGGTTAACGTCCTGACAGTTTAGTAAAATGAATCAATCCACTGAGCAATCAAATGAGCACCAAAATCACTGCAAAGGAAAAAAACAGCATGGAGCTTGGTGTCAGAAGGCAGCTGATGGTGTACATGAAAGAGAAACAGGAGGCCTTTGACAGCTGTGATTTGTTAGATCAGCTCTGTCATCTTGTAAAGCCTCACCATTAATTAGGACAAGCAAAATTCCATGAAACAGAGAGGCGTATCCTTTCATCTTTCCACAGGTCATCTTACAATTTTAGGTTATGTGTCATCCTGACAGAGAAAGTGTTACATTCCTGGAAGACAAACGTGTCCCATTGTTTTTAGTTCTTCAAAGAGAATTAAAAGTTGTTTCCAGATGCAAAAAACAAAAGGCATTTCCCAAGTCAATGTGACGATAAAATCTGGAATACATAAATAGAAAAACAAAACCCTTGAAATTCTAGTTGTAAAAAATGCTAGTATCCCTTTCTGCCTTTTGACTGTTTCGCTGTCCACCTCCTCCCCAGGTTTGTCTGTGTGCCGCTGCCTGGTTGACTGAACCAATGGAAAATGCTGCAGGTAGGAGGACAGGGAGCAGTCTTCCTTACTGATCTCAGTTCTCAGCAGCTCCAGCAAACGAAAATCCTGCGAGAACCCTGCTCCCAATTAAACTTGTACAGTTTCTTTAACTGCTTTTTGTAGGGTTCATGAAACAAAAGCATTTGTTTGTTTCTTTGTTTCTTTGTTTATTGCCTCTGCATCTGAAATGGTGATATGACTGCTTTTTTAATTATGGCAATCCCAACACACACGAGAACTAAACACTAACAGAGAATAAAATGACGACATCTTTGTAGGTCAGGTAAGTTCTTAGCCAGCACAGCATTAAGCAGAACAGGAAAGATCATGAAAGCATAATTCCAGAAATCTAACCCTGATTGTGTTTTACTTGGCAAATAGAACATGATATTCCTGACAGCACATGTATTTTATACAGGAATTGCAGAAACTTCACAATCTGAATTTCCATTTACATAAGACCAATTTCCATACATATTTCCATTTATTCAGATTTTAACATTTCTAGTTGGTTCCAAGGTTTGCATAAGCCTTCAATAGGTTTAAACGAACACAGTTATTAAAATTATTGAAAAATAAAATAGCTGTGTAAAATATTAAGATTTTGGAGAAAAACTGAGACAAAATGACTGATCCAAAATCAATCTGAACTCTGCTGAAAACTCCCAGGTTTGGTTGAATGTCACAAGACTCTATGTCTTTGCACAACTGCAGCTTTTCTCATTCATTTCTTTTCACTTTTTTCTTTCACTTTCTTATTATTTTCTTTTTTTTTTTTTTTTTTTTTGGAAACTTCTCTTCCTTTCTACTCTTTCTTCAAAGCCCAAATCTTTAAGACTAAAAGCTAAGGAAATAAAATTGAGTTACTCCTTCTGCCTAGGCTGCAGGACATTTTAGCTAAGAAAGGAATTTAAACTACTCATAACGACAGAATTTTACATAATTCAGAAAGATTGGCTTCCAGCATGAGGATCCTCTGGCATTATGCCAGACAACATACATGTCATTTCTTGACCTTCTGGAAAGTTAAATAGTGGTTTGGTTTTTTTTTTTTTTTTTTGTCCCATGTGACCCACTTAGTATACATATGAGGCCAACACACAAGACGCATCCCAAGTTCTGAATCCCCCCTGGAGCATGCGTTTTCTTGTACAGTCTCATCATTTTCTAAGCATCCCAGAAACTCCTCACAAACCAGTTTCTTAACATGGTATTAAACGACCCCTTTTCATTTGGCCTAGAGTTGTAGTTATCTAGACCTGCTTTTCAGAGCAGTTCAAATGCCCCAAGACACATGCTCCAGAAACACGCAAGCCTGGGTACGATGCTCATCCATACCCACTTACAGGACTCTCGAGGCTTCGACTGTGGAGTTTTCTATCACTGCCACCAGTGGAGGGCCTAGCCTGGAATCTTCTATCTCTGGGCTTTTTACACTGAAGGTATACCCTCACAAATGCTGTCCTGATGACAGTATTTTCCACACCTGTATCATTCCCAGAAGCTACACTGTCATTAAGGACTGTGCATTGTAGCAGCAGTCATGATTTCTCTACATCACTTTTGACCTATTATCTACCTCTAGTCATAAACACACTGTTGCAAATTTTTCTCTTTCAGGCAACTTTAAAAAGAGAAAAATAAATGGCTTGAATAGGAAAGCACTCCCTTTAGATATGAAGAGATGCATAAAAAAAAACCACACAAAGGAGAATAAAAAAATAGACACGAGAAAGGCTTGTATTGCCATACAAGTATAGGTATATGCAAGATGTTTTATACACTTAGAAGAACTGCCATTGTAATTAAAAAAATGCATTTAGGGTAACAATAATCTTAGAAACTTTCAGGAGTACCTACAGTAAAGGTAAATACAAGGTGCCAGAGAGAAGTATTCTTTCAGAGATCACTTGTGGAAAAAATGCCAATGCATACAGTAAAGGACAACTTTCAAAGTGGGATGATTTCAAGACTATGCAACCTTGACAGTGTCCCTTTCTACTGAAAATTAAATCAAGTACATCTTCATGCTATTTGTCACCCAAAATGGTAGGCAGTGAAATGGTTGATACAGTCACATCTATTAAAAAATAAAAGCTCAGCCGTCATACAGCTGTGAGCAAATGCCTACAGCAATAGCAAATTGACCATATTACACAGGCTAAGCTATCTTTTTGACCATCAAGAGCAATTGTATTATCCCTGATTCAGATACATATTAAGGTGTGCAGGAAAAAACACCTGCAGAATTCAAATGCATGATAAATTTGCAAAATAAAAGTGTTTATTATATTGAAATAGAAAGATGTAGACAACACTGCTGGAATAACTAAAGGTATTCATTATACCTTTGAGATTTGTGTACATTATAAAAGAGTTAGAAGCAACGAAGCAGACATATTTGTTTTAGAACTATACTTGGAAATTGGTAAAAAAATACTATTACCAAGGTCAAAAGTAAATGATGCATGCAGCTAACAGCTAACACACGCCCTTCTCTGCAGCTAGTGGCAAGCAGGGACACATGTTTATAGCATTCAGAGATATACCTCTGACACACAAACACTCTTTTTCATTTGCCTATGGACACAGGTTCATGAGACGGCTTCAGAAGGATTAATGGCTCATTGCCACTGAAATGGGGAAAGTCCATGTACTCTCTTTTAATTCCTTTCCTCCCCATGCTTTTGAAAGGTGGTTTCGGAACATTTTTATCAAACAGAAAGCTAATCCTTCTCACTGTAACAGAAGAAAACTAACCTGTTTTCTTCTGTTACGGTGGGGGCGGAGGGAAGGAGAAAGAAACCTTACACTGGGCTAATGTTTAAAATTTGCTTATTGTGCAATCAGACGAGCATCAGACTTATGACTAGGAGAAGGAGATAGATGGTGAGGAGTAGGGAGGGTGCGGAAGGATATTAGACCCCTCACTTCCAGTAGCTTGGAAATCAGCCAAATCCAGAGATGCTTTGCTTGAAATAAAAAAAAGTACTCATTAGCAGCTGGCTCTGGTGAGGCCTCCATTGACACAATGCTGGAGCTAGTCTTGAACTTGGCAGTTAAGCAGTATGCCTTAACCATTTTGCCCCTAACTACTGCCAAACCATCTGTTAGAGACTTTCTTCTATTCTCAAAGGAAGCTGTAACAAAAATGAGTTTCCTACAGTTCCTGGAACAGTTACTTCTTCCTCTGGTAGGCACTATTTTCACTATGCAAGGAGTTAGATGCTTGTATTCTTCCTTTTCTAGTTTTTAGCTTGCTTTCCTGTTAGTGACAGATAACCCTAAAATTAACTACCCCTTCCCATTCTTCCTCATCTACCCTTATCACTAGGGACACAAATTCATGAACTCCTTCCCACATATGCTACATGGTGGGGCATCCTCTGTTCTCCAAGTCCCTTACATGTAGGCTTTTCACTTCCCACCAGTCTCATACTCTCTTTCATGCCTTGGTACCTTCACTTGTCAGCAAAACTTGATGTCATGGCAGATCTTAAACCACCACTCTTCGTATGGCCAAATTTCTTACCTATCTTGATTACTTTCTGGTTCTTCTCCAAAACTCAGCAACTTTCTCCAAGAACTGCATAGGCTGACTTTCCACGTTGTTACCAGACAGTACCACAGAGCTGCCAGAGGCCATCATGACCTTCTGCATTTTTGCGCTCTTTAGGTAAAAAATCAGGAAAGGATATTTCTTGGACTGGCTGGTTATGCAATTGTTTTCATGGACTACTAACTACAGAGCCACCTTGTAAGATATTTATGGTAATCCCAGTCATTAGCATGAACCAGAAGTCTACAATATCTGAATCCAGATTTCCTTTGTGAATTTAAACCGACTGCAGTCATGCGTTGCTGTCTTCAAGGTGGAAAGTAAACTCGTACAGTCAGTTTTCAAGTCTGTGTAAATACATTCACACAGTTAAATAATAAAATCTATTTAAAAACTGATCTAATTTGAGTGTGTTAAATTTGGTGTATTTTTAATCTTGAGCTGAGTCAGTCACTCTTCGTAGTATCAGAATGTAAAAAATATCTAATAATTATTTAGCTTTTGAAAAATACTTTTCTTCTCTTTACATATCAAAATTCTCTAATATTTTTATTTTCTAACTATACTCAAAATCACAAGGGTGGTTTTTTTTTTAAAAGGTACAGATTTGTATCTTTTTAGAACATGTTAGAGATTGACCTATTTAAGAAAAAATCTGGCCAATTAACAAGGACACACAATGCTTCTAAACCTTTAAATACACAATAATTTAACTTCATTTACTATAATTGTATTACAAGTGTTTTTTTCCCAATGGTAGGTATTAAAAGCAATGAGTTAATCACATTTCTATAAACAATCATCGTATTTCTTGAAAATTTAATTTTCATTTAATTGAATGCTGTTTTCTAGATTTAGTAATACAATTCATCTAGTCTACCCACTGTCCACATCCACTTGCCTCATAAAACAGTTTTACATAAATTATGTTTAATTCACAAATTCACCACGCTGTAAACAAAACAATTAAAATTTATTATTTCACAATGTAGTACACTGTATTAGCCAGCCCTAAGACCATGAAAAGAAGACAAAGCTAACATATGCTTATAACAGAACTGCTTCCTCCCACCTCTCATGCCCCTGCTCACTGTTTTGGTACTTATTTAGTAAAGCACATGATTCATTTAAAGCCTAGGAGTCATTTGCATTTAAATTATATGCCTAAAAAATATTAAGCATTCACTCATGTGTTCTATGAATACAGAATCTAATTTAGTACTTGCATATGAGAAAGTTAACTTTTGCTGTCAAACAACTCAGAAAAAAACCCGATTTGAATTAAACAGTCAAAGGGTAAGAAAAGTATCCCTGTCTATTTGAAACCATGGACGAAAACAGATTATGATGGAGGTTTAACAACTGCTTAATGATGGACTGTATTTGTAGCCATTCATTTGCTAGTCATTCAAAATGGCTGTGCTCTGGGACTAGATCTAACATATCCATTTGAGAAGAACATCCATCAAAATGAATGGGCAGCTGGAATTAACAGTATTTGCTTTTTTTCTAGAGGCCACTGTCCCTCAAAAGCCAAACGTATCCTCAGAACAGTGTCTGTCCCTCTGCCTATTACAGCTCATTGGCTTTACCCTGTATTTAGTAACATGCTAACTATGAATTAACCTCATTCTCAAATGCAAATAAATATTTGTTTTAAGATTGTTAACTGAAAGAAAAAGTCTCTCTAGACTAATGAAAATGTATACATACAGAATGGCCACTTCATAGCTCTTACTCCAAGTACCTTCCAGAGTCTGAGATATTTCTGTGAAGATCACTGAAAATGATAACACTGAAACATGTCCTAAGCTTTTTTCCTTACAGAGAAAATTGCTTGCTGTTTGTTTGGCTTTTTCCTGTTAAAATATTCACTTTTCTAACAAACTCTTGCTTAATGTTATCAAGAACTGGCATAATAACTTTTTAATTTTTTTTTAACTGAGTGAATCATCAAGACAAAACCACAAAATATTTATCCAAATTTCCATCCCTATCCCCTTAAAATACTGAATCAACATACAAAGTTAGAAAAATATATATACCTACAATTAGTGTTCATATTTGGCTTTATGACATCCATAATAAATTTCTGAAATGAGCAATGACTAGAAACCACAGTGTCTAACTGAACAATGAGCTGTTTCAAATGGGTCTTTATCCCAGCCATACGCACAAAAGTTTCCGAAGACAGTATTCGAAGTCTTCTTTTCTGCTTTATAGCACCGCTTCCTTTGAGTCTCTTCCCACTAAGTTTTCATGAACTGCCGACAGGAAAGCACACCTCACACTAGGCCCAGACAAGAACAAAGTGGAGCTGAGAACTGATGCAGCAGTAGTCACTGTCCTCCACATGGGCCAGGCAGCGCTGATGATTGACTGTGATTCTAAACTGCAGCTGGCAGGAGTGAGGACCAGGAGGAGTTTTATAATAAAGCAGAAAAAAAATCTTTCTCTACTCCCATACATTATAACAGCAATCTAATTGTAGTTTTACACACTTATTTTTATTTGGTGCATCTAGCCGTGAAGACCACGTGACAGCAGTAGAGGTAACGTATGCCACAATACACCCATGGGTAAAATGAAGACAACTACATCCCAGGGCCAGTGATATGAATTCTGCTCATAGGTACGCTTTCTTAAAGAAAATGTTTTGTAACTCAAGTTTTGGTTGTACGACCAAAACATGGCAGCTTCTCTACTAACCCACTTTATCTTGCTGTGGGAGTGGATTACTGCCCATCAGCAGCCAAATGATGGGCAGTAATATGGTTAAGATCAACAAATCATATGCACAGATGCTTGTTCGAAAGTCCATTTGCTTTCTTTCTTCTCATTCATTAGATCTATTAAATCACTGTGTCGTCCATCATAATATTTTCTTTTCAGAAAGCAAGACTATCTGCATTTTTCTGTACCTCATTTCACTAAAAACGCATTGCCAAGTTTCTGTAGGATTCACAGCAGTTTTGCAAACAAGAAAGGATGATATAATATAAAAGCACACAGGATGCAAAAACCATGTATGCACCAAGCATCGATTTTCATTTTGATAATAAATAAGCCCATGCAGAATCATATTTTAATATATGAAGAAGGCAAGTACTTCTGTTACTAGTTTAGCTGACAGAAGAAAAAAAAAAAAGTATGGGAACTGCTGGCTTAGCAAGGATAACCAATGAGGTGTTGAAATAAATTCTGGGGTTTCTCAGTGTGATTTGAAAAGCTATTAACCACTCACAGTGCTCATGAATTCATTATACTCATAGGCAGCATTCTCCAGTAATTCATCTTTTGATGTATTTAGGCAAAATAAGGAAATCACAAATTATCTAATGCAATATAATTAGGTAACAGAGAGCATACAAGCAATTAAAAGGTTCAAAATAACAGTGGTTGGAGCAATTTTGAAATACTTTAATTTGGATTTATGAAAACTTTTTTGGTTTAAAATTGGTATCCCGGAATTCAAACCAGCTTAGAGTTGACCAATTGTTAAGAAAATGGTTTAAAAGCAACTTCTCAAGCACTTACCATGAAGATCATAGCTAAAGAAAAAAATGCTGTCCAAAGTTCAAAATTAAAGATCACTCCTGTAGTTTTACTATTAACTTAGTAGAAGATTACTGTGACTCATTCTCAATATAGAGACTTCTACCATTTCCAGCTGCAGGACCATCAGTAACTGACCCATGGCTAAGGGGAGCTGCCCATAAAAGCAGATTCAGAGAGCAGTAACAGAACTCATGGTGAGACAAAAATCAGGACCAGATGGTTGGTACAGGGAATGATGAATGCAGCTGCAAAACCAAAAGACCTACTCCTACTGCTGCACTCTGATACTTGTTGCTTCTCCTGATGTCACCTGCACTATTAACAACTGGAACTTAATTTGGCAGAATTTGTTAAATCCAGGCATCTAGGTACAGCTGGAATTACTCAGAGCTTCTTCCTGAGAAAGGAAAGGATTTCTACCCTTAAAGCTGTTCACTTCTGGTTTGTCAGAAGTAAAAAAAAAAAAAAAAAAAAAATACTTGGATTGCTCTGTTAATGTACAGAAGATTGCATTATCCAAGTAAATATACTGAAAACAAATCATGTTTTCATGATGAATCTTGTTTACAGATCATGCTTTCATGACCTGTTGGAGCAGGTCCAGATGAGGGCCATGAAGATGATCAGAGGGCTGGAGCACCTCTGCTATGAAGATACACTGAGACAATTGGGGTTGTTCAGCCTGAAGAAGGGAAGGCTCTGGGGAGACCTTATAGCACCCTTCCAGTACCTAAAGGGGGCCTACAGGAAAGATGGGGAGGGACTCTTGATTGGAGAGTGTAGTGATAGGACGAGGGGTAATGGTTTAAATGGAAGGAGATTTAGAATAGATATCAGGAAGAAATTCTTTACTGTGAGAGTGGTGAGAAACTGGAACAGATTGCCCAGGGAAGCCGTGGATGCCCCATCCCTGGAGGTGTTCAAGGCCAGGATGGATGGGGTTTTGATCAACCTGGTCTAGTGGGAGGTGTCCCTGCCCATGGCAGGGGGGTTGGAACTTGATGATATTTAAGGTCCCTTCCAACTCTAACCATTCTATGATTCTATGTTTTTCATTTGAGTCTGTAGTTTACAGTAACTCTTCACAAAAATTAAATTGAAGAGACAACAAAACTGCTTGATCTTTGTTTTAATAATAATTGAGGATACCCACTCTACATCTAATTCAAATGTACATCTGCATTAAAAATTGCAAATCACTACATGAATGACAATTATTCATAAGCAAGTAACCTGAAAAAGTTGTTTCTTCCAGTACCTGAAAAAACCTTTTTAAGTAGTTAGGAACCACATTATTGCAGTAGCTTATGACCATTAAATAATTTAGCATTGCATTAATTTTATGATTGTTTAAATGAAAAGAAGCGATTTTACGCAAACCATTAACAAACTGCATTTCTGTCTAGTCATATACATTAAAACCAGTAACAGTTTTACTGAATACCTAAGGCATTTAAAAGACTTTGTCTAACTAATTTTTTAACCATTTTTCAATGGCTTTTTTACAACATGAAATTACCTCCTTATTTGTTAAGGATTCCCTGACGGAAATCAGCAAAAAATGTTAATACAAGTTCCAAAATATGTGAAACTTTGATGTAGTGTACAGTAGACTTTTAACTAGACTTTTTAATACAGTAAGCTGATCTGAATCTTGGTAAAAAAACCCCACATCTGTGGGAACCATAAAGATTCTCTTACATTCAAAAATTTTGCAACAGAACCTTCTTGATTTTCATGAACTTCCAAAACATGGACACATGAAGGATACTATTTAAAAAGAGAAAGTAAAGATGTGCAATTATGCAATGCAAAGCTAACATTCATCTTGAACTCCGTCATAGAACTACCTCCTGCCATCCAGAAATTAAGATTAATCAAGTTATCAGAAAGAATCTTGTACTTCTCTGTCACCTCCCAGAAGATCTGAATAGCCATAAGCTATGTGCCTGCACAGCTTTAATTATAATAATTGCTTGAAATGCAACCAACTCTCTGTTTGGTTTGGGTTTTTGTTTTTTGTTGGTTTTTTTTTTTCTGCAGTGGTATCATCCTACTACTTTGTCATAAAATAAAAAATACAAACTCTATGTTACCATTAAACACCCCCCTCATTTAATTCTCTATTTACTAAATCCTCAAGATGTCTTTTTTTTTGTCAGCTGTTACTGTTCCGAAGCTGAATCTATCCTTTTTGCCTTCAAATCTAATTGATCTCCCTTGTATTACCACAGGTAAAATATTCAGCTGCATCATATAATTTCCTAGCAGAAAATCTCCCATTGCAGTCAAACACACATGAAAACTACTGACGATCAAAAAGTATTTGACATGTTGTTTCATTTTAATATCATTCCGTAGGCATCTCATTAGGAAGAAAAAATCCAGTGTGTGAGCTAACTTGTGCTAGTAATGCTTCTACAGTTGTATCTACTCCATACATTGCTTTTAAACTTAGTGCTATTTCAAGAGTTCTCTGGGTTCCAACATACACAAAAAAATGAAAAAAATAATTTCATGATTATGACTTGTCATTGTTATCATCAGTACTGAAATCCCTCAAACAAATCTCGTGGGGTGGTAATTTTCTGTTAACAGCCATTAATTACTAAATTTTTATTTTAATTTTGCTATGCTTCTTGGGACAAATCCACCACCATTACTGGTAATTATAAAACTTCCCATATTATTGGTCAGCGGAGTTAGGTTTGTATTGCCCTTTACACTAATCTTTTTGTTCTAGAAAACTTATTTGTCTTCTCAGAAAATAACTAATTAATATGTACCACTTCTAACCTTACTCTTAGAACACCAAACAGACATTTGCTGGAGTCAAATGTTGGATATTTTGGTACTGCTGTGCTTCTTACTTTAACGTAAGGTGATTAAGAGGATTTAGCACTCTAGAGGCATGTCGGGTGAACATTTGATGATAAAAAAAGATCATATACAATCATATGCTGAGTCATAGCAGGTACACAGAACTGATGTGGCATAGATTTTACAATAAAAATCCGTAACTAATTAATTTATCCATAACTTATTAATAACTAAAGCCATTGCATGCTTTAGTTTAGACTTTTTAATACTAAAAGCAATTAATAGGTAATATAATTTAGATTACAGTTTAAATGTATTATAGAGTCTAAAATGCTTGAGGAAAAACAGTTTACATACAACTTAAAAGAAATGCAAAATCCTAGTAGAAATATGTGAATAATAAAAGGGCAGTAGATATGAAAGTCCCTTAGCTTGGTTCAAAATAGGAAGTAGAACAAAGGATTTTTTTTTTTTTTCTGAAATGCATAATACTGGCTCTCCACTGAGGCAGCTAACAGTGTAGAAGAGATTAATAATCTATAATTACTTGATATATTCATTAATCTCCTACCTGGGGCTACCACTTGCCTTCTCACAAAATAAAGGCCATAGTAATTAATGCAAAAAGTGTGACTAATCAGCGCAACATTATACTTTCACAGATTTGATTGAGACCATAACAGTATTTGCAACTAGCTTCTATGGCATGATCCGAGGCACATCAACCCATGATCATCAAAGTTTACAAGATACCCTTTATCAAAGTTTACAGGTTAAAATATTTGTGTAACCGGGAAGCTAGACATTGAGCTGCTAAAAATATTTCAACTACATTTCTGCTGTTAAAAAGAAAATATTTCATGGGCAGAAAAAATTAACTTAATGCTTAAAATGGTTGACAAGAGATAGTAACATTTTTCAAAGTAAAATAAAATTATTTCAAGTTAATATTTTGTTACTTTGGATTTTGAAAAGACTATTTAGGACCAATATGCAATTCTATAATTAAAATTTAAACGGGTATACCTTCTCCTCCTTGAAATCATCGAACCTTTGCACAGTCTCAAAGCAAAATAATAATGCATTTTTCTCTAAATCTGCTAATTCTTTATTGAGTTTCCTTTCTTCATAGAAACGTTACACTCCTGCATACATTTGTTGTTACGGATGATGATGTCATCCTGTCCATTTAAGGTTAACTAATACTGAAAATGACTTCTTTTGGGTAAAGAAGGAAAAGAAGAGTTTCAAGGGCAACTTGCATGAGTTTAGATTCATAATTTTATCCATAACCAGAATTTTGTGAGTTTATTTATTGAGGTGGAAGATCTGCTAAATAAGGTGTACCTTAGTAGCCAGAGAAGTAATTACTAAGCAAAAGGAGCTGGTTGTTCTGCAAGTCTCTCTTTAGCAATTTATTGAAAGTATTGAATTTGTTCCACTGCCACAATTTATAGACCACTCTTCAGGTACCTTTGTCCTTATCCATTGTGCCTGAAAGGCTAAACTCTAAGTTTAGAAGCTAAGGTCTAAGTGCAGAATAAACACTGTGAAAAATAATTCATTCAAATGGCAAACTAAGAACTATACTAATACATGTTCAGACAAGCCTGATGTACTGAGTTATGCTTTATCACCTACATTTTTTCAGGTAACCACTTAACAGAATATTTTAGGGTTTGGAGATGGGAGGGTAGCAAAGGGAAGGAAGGCCTTAATTGCCTCTTAAAATGAACATGCCATGAACTTCAATAGTACCCGCTTCTTCCGGGGTTAAAATAGGTCTATTATAAGCAAAGCCTTTTATTACATTCAGTCATATGTCTTCAGAAATTAGTTATGAGATGAACTGTCTTCATGTGTAATAGTCATGCATTTCCCCCTACTTTATTCAGTGGCACCTCTGCAAGAGAAAAATTAATTACAGCAAATAGTTTTAATTCAAGGGGAATAATTAAAGGCAGTGTGGGGGAGTGAAAGGAAGATGATGCCATTTTCTAGTTAACTGGAGCATTTAAAGATTCACTATCCTATTCTTTGAGCTTAATTAAATCTATTAAAATTGGTTGCGAAGCTAATATATTCAAGCTATGAAAAGTGATCAAGATTTTGTAGCTTTTAAACATAAACATTTTCAGATTTCTTCACTTTCACAAAGTAACTTAGATTTGTGATCAGGGCAAAAAGGAAGTAGAATTTGGAGTTCATTCCAAATGCCAGCATTGTCAACATCTCTTCATTGCACTCGGAATTCATTAGTGGTAAAAGCAAAATGTCAAAGCTACAGAAAACAACCTACATCCTTTACTGAGGAGATTACCACCAGTAAAAACTTCGATAGCAACTACAGCACCTGCTAGACCAGTCTATCTACCTGCAATTATTTTCCTACTTTTCTGTTGTCTGACTTTACTTGAACTGAATCCAACGCTGAATTCATCTGTGACCACATATCCTGATTTGTCAGCAAGACCATTGTGGCCTCAGAAGCTCTGCTCCCTACACAAAGAAATATTCTGTTAATTAAGTATAGATCTGAATACCACCTGTATGGTACCTAAAAAAGGGACATCTGAGAGGTTTTCCCAGAGGCAGATATTTGATACATTAGATTATTTAGTGCAGGGGCATCCACTGTGTATACACTTTTAAGTGAAATAGATAAATGGTTTGTCCAGTCTGGAGTCAATTCTGAAGCCATAAAACTGTAGCCTCCAAAAGACAGATAAAGAGACTCTAACTAAAGGCTTTTCTCTTTTCAGCTTCACTGGTATTTCAGAACTACAGATCAACTGAAAACATCTGCTAAAACAACATTTTTTTAAAAAAAATTCTGATTAAAAAATCTGATATGAAGTTGCCACTCATTTCTGTATCAGTTTCCTATTTGATATCTGCCAGATACTGTTTTCTCTTCACTAAGTAGTGTAATGTAACTTGTCAAAATGTTGGTGATTTTAGTCTAATGTTAATTAAACATTTTGAATGACTTTTTGGATGTGAATATTATTGTTATGTGAATTCTTGACATCGACCATATATTATATATCAATTTCTTATTCACAGAGGACCAGACTTAAATCACACTTGCAAACACTGCACTGCTTTGTTCCAGCAGAAAATTGGGTTTATCTATGGACAAAGGTTCATGAGTCATCTTTGGGCTTTTGTAACCCAAGCAGTAGGCGTCTGGCAGAACATGCAGAGATATTTCCTATTATGATTTTTCATGTACTTGAGTACATTCCTGAAAAATACACCTAGATGTAGCTGCTTATGGCTTGGATAGGCATACTCTTGGCTGGGTTAAAACTGTCTGGATGGCCGGGCCTTAAGAGTGGTGGTGAATGGAGTTAAATCCAGCTGGCGGACGGTCACAAGTGGTGTCCTCCAGGGCCCAGTACTGGGGCCAGTTCTGTTTGATATCTTTATCTCTGACCTAGATGAGGGGATTGAGTGCACCCTCAGTCAGTTTGCAGATGACACCAAGTTGGGCAGGACTGTTGATCTGCTTGAGGGTAGGAAGGCTCTACAGAGGGATCTATGATTTTATAAGCACATATGGAAGTGTGTATATGTACTGAAATATGCATATTAACCTGGCAATTTTGATGAGTCTCATGTACCATAAAGTATACATTCTTTGTTATGACACTACATTTCCACACGGGGAGAATTTTCATTTTCGGACTAAACCAAAATCTAAATTCTGGTTTAATTTGCATTACTGATTTTATGCCATTGATGCCATTTTAAGCCATATCTATTAGTTTTACTGTTTCAAATTGCTTTCAGGATTTAAAACTGGAATTTGAGACTGATAACAACACAGGTGAATGTAATATTCTTGAAAATGACAGAATATTAACACTTACAATTAAATAATTCATGGTTGGTTACTGTATAATTATAGCTCAGCAGTACAACAAGCACTTCCACCTAAGTCAATGTCTATATTACTAATGTTCATCTAAAAATCTTGTTTCCCTAAATGCTACAAACAATTTTCCATCCAGATTCATCCAACGGGATGAATTACGAACTTAAGTTTATTTCTGTAGCATTTGTCATGGGTTATTTCTTTCAGCTTGTAAACTAACAAGAACATGGAAATACAGTACGCTGTCAACAGTTCAGAATTCTTTTTAAAATGGAAGCCTTAAAATTGATGGCGAGAGAAGTGATACCTTAAGAAGTTTTAGGAACCATAAATAAAGAAACATTTCCATATCATTGACGGAAATTCAATACAGTTTATTCACCTGGCCAGTAGATTTATTTTCTGCATGAGACAAAAGAATGGGTTTCTTCTTCTTCTTCTTCTTCTTCTTCTTCTTCTTCTTCTTCTCCTCCTTCTCCTTCTCCTTATTATTATGATTATTCCTCCTTCTCCTCCTCCTCTTCTTTGATTAATAAATAAAGGTGAAATTAAAGTATGTATTATAGGTCTTCTGCACTTGGCAAATGGTGCTTTAAAGCATTTTGTATGTGAAATTATACATCATTATCAAAGAAATATGAGTTAAATGTCAGGCCCATAGTGGCTTTGCACAGATTTTGTTAATACTGAGATTTTCTAGGCCATATGCCTTGAGAAAAGATTGAAATACAGTGTTTTCTTTACCCTAGGGATATATAGTGGCGTTTTGTGACAGAGGTCACTGAAATACTCCGGATTTGGATACCGAGTCCAGGTTTGAATCTGCATTGCTTTTCAAGTTCAGCAAAATTTACCAAATTTTATTTTTATCTGTATTCTAGTAAAACTGCCTATTGTTTTTCCTAAAACATAAATTGTCTGTCTAGCATGAGAATTAAAGAAAATAAATAAACCCATGGCAAATAACGTTTCTACTCCAAGGAAAAGAAAATAATTTGTGTGACTCAAGATTATTCCTAATGTCTTATTAGGAAAAAAAGCAACAAACCAACCAATGTATTTTATAAGGCATTAACATCTGATTGCAACTTTTGCACAATCAGCCAAATCCTGTGCATTTATGATTTAGGGACAAACTTTAGGAATTATCTGTCACACGTTCTCCTCGACTTCTAGTCACACTTCTTACATCTGTAGCATTTCCAAGAAATCTCTCTGTACATACAGTCATTTCCAAGAGTTCAGTAGTAAAAAACTGAAACCATTTAAAGCAAACTGCAAGTTTGAGATGAGATTACCAAAACGTTTTTTATTTAGGGAAGAAGCTTAATATACAATGTTCTTTGCTTCTGAACATCAGCTCTTTAAATTTAACCCTCAAATGTTCCATATTTTACATAAAACATATGATATGGTATAATATTATTTATTGTGGATGATGGATAAGACAACTACTGTTCATATTCCCAAACTGGTATATGTGAAATCAAGCTACCTTTCCACTGTAAGTGATTGCCAGAGCCTGACATTTGTATCACTGTGGAACTGTTGTCTATAAAGGGCAAGCCAATGCTCCCAAAATGAGATAATGCCTCTGTCATTGCATGTACAAAAATGGTGCTTCTTGGAATATAAAGCTGCTTTTAAGCTCAACAGCATGTATCTTGAAAAAAAAAAACCAACAAAAACCCACAACAGTTTGTTTTAAGTATGTACGTTAAAAAGTGTATGTTTTAATTCCACTGAAGGCAGATTGTGATTTTTCTGGAAGATCATGAGTAAGTCATGTTTGTACTTTCTCCATAGTCCTCTGTCTCCCTCTTGGATTTTACTTCAGGTCTCTTCCAAGAGGTCTTTCTCTGCTAATCAGGTCTGCTAGCAACATCTGAGATACACATGGGAATAAAAATTAAACCACTCATGCTGCACTTCATTAAATAAATAAACCCATATTTTCCCAATCGTGAATTTCATGCCTTCAGTTGCCTGAGATTTTGAGTAATCAATGCAATGATCAGGCATACTCGCGTAATTTGTAAAGTAGACACAGAGCCGACAACCGATTTATACATTTAAGTTTGGGGGCCCTTAGAGCAGAACCATCTGGGCCATGGAATGACAAATCGCAAGATCCAGAGATGATAATAATTATTTGTGTCTTCACAGTGTATCCCCTTCTAAGCCTACATTAGCATTTGCAGATAGTCCTATAAAGCACTTAAGAAGGTAATGAGGA
>NW_009647211.1:2917433-2940765 GCF_000708025.1 Charadrius vociferus
AAAAAAAAAAAAAAAGGCAGTAACTACTGGCCCTTTCATCTTGGCACAAATCTGTATCAAACCAAGCTCTGCCAACAGGAAAGTCATAAATATTTATACCAGGGGAAGGGCTATACAGGAGACAGAAAATGCAATAAATACCAGTGCTGTTGTCCGTGTCTGTTTCAGGCTTGGATTTATGTTCCTGCCACCCTGCTTCTACAATGATTTTCTAGACAACTCCCTTCTTTGCTAGTAGGCAGTTTTCTTCAAATAATACAGACTGGCAGCAGCTAAACAAGTTCAATCAGGATCAAATGTCGAACCTTTGAAATAATGATGATCACCATCATATCCACTCCTACTAGCTTAATATTTTTTCTGATTTTCCTTCCTAGCTAGAAATAGCTATACTCTAATAGTGCAGGAAAAAGAGAATGTATTGCATTCCCCGTCTCAATGATCATGGATCTGCTTACAGGAGACTTTCATTAATTTAAAGAATAGGCTAAATCAGTGGAAATTTGGTTAAACTTCTGGACTTGGGAAAACACCACAGTGTTTTCTGTTTATTAGAAATCTAGGCAAAACATCTTTGCCCTGCTTTTAGCCAAAATGCAAAATGTACCTAGGTGAAAAAAGCCTGATCCTGCCTCTTAGTGTTTCAGGCACATTGGCAAAATCCATTCTGGGTGTGAAAAGCCTGGATCTGCACGGTCATGAAAAGTCACAAGCCCCAATTCTCTAGGGATTGTGACCACCAGCCTCCTGCACGCTTTCTCGATACTCCAAGTACAATGGAAAAATTCATATCTGGAGTTAAGCAGCTACTGCAGCATCAACAATAAGAGTTTTCTGAGCATGCCAATAGATACTCTGTTTTTTAAAGCCAACTTGATTTGGCTGAAATTATAATCTTTTTTTTTTTTTTCTTTTTTGTACAATGTTTTCCTTTAAGGTTTTTGTGCAAATCCCAACTTCATTGTTTCAATTAGGGTTTTTTTCTGCTTTTTTTTTTTTTCCTTAATAACACAGGCAAATAAAGTCTAAATTTATTCATGGGGCTGGAACAGTTGCGTTCCCTTTTCACAATGAGGACTCAGAATAATTTCTTAGCTAGAGGATTGTCCTTTTGTCTGTACGATCATTGCTGCCAAGCATCAGGTCAGATCTGTTGACATGAGACAATGGAGGAGTGCACACAAGACACACTACAAAGCAGAGCAAAAAAAGACCTCCAACGAGAGAAAATAGTATCTACTGCTTCTGAAATTCAAGGTTGATGCATTCTGTCTTAGAACTGAACAATAAATTCCTCCCAAACCAACAAAATGCTTATGTTTTAGAAATCAAAATTAAGCAGATTTAGTACGATTTTATTTAGAATTGTTGGGTGCGAGCATTTGCAGACTGCACCTCACTTTCTGTAACCAAGTAAATTAACTAGACCAATACAGTTGAGCTAGCAGTAACAACAACAAAAAAAGTTTAATAACCTCAACATAATCTTCTAATCAGTAAATTATACTAAAGAGTCAGCTGAATGTTCAGCAAAATGTGGTTAATACTAGGTTTAGAACGCATAACAAATAATGGTTTCTGCCAATATTACCTATGTAAACCTAGTCAATCAGTTAATTACTGAGCATGTAGAAGATTCCATAACTTATCCTTCTCTTCAGATGCTGACAGACTTACGGCTTTCAGTGAGCAGTCTGCCTTATCACTAGATATACTGCAGGTGTTTTGAATAGCTGGCTGATTGCCTGGCGAACAGCCCATTAGAAAAGCTGTGGATGACATGAACAGAGCAGAAAATTGCAAGTCCCATGGAAGAAAAAAGGGCGTTCGTAGCTTCCTAGCTCAGCTAAAATAATGTAAAATATATTCCAAATCCATTTGTAAAACACAAAGAAGTTTTATTATATAAAATTTAGAAAAAAAAACACTTATAAAAATGTTTAGGACCCCCCGATCATTGCCTAGTGCTACCAAGTCAGCACAAAGGAATGTTGTGTCTGAAGAGATTGAACGTGACCACTCAGCTCCTATTCATTTGCATCTCTAAACATCACACTGAAGTAATCATGCTTAATAGATGCTTTATGCAAAAGGAGCTTGATGTTTCAGTGTTAAGGGGCAATAAGCAGCGTGCAAAAACTTTTAAGAATGAAACCCGAAGCAGCAGTAAGCATAAGGGTATCACAGGGAAGAAACAGTTTCTGAGAAGTGTCATCACATAAACCTAATTTTCATAGGAAACTATGCTAAAAATAAGCCACCAACCTTAGTCGTTTTATCAAATGCAATGTGTTCGTCAAGCATCATCGTTGTAATTCAGTCTACCCATGAAATGTGAAAAGGTTTATCCTAAGTAAAAAGGTGCATGTCCTAAACAGATAGCATTCAATGAAAGAGTAGAAAGGAAGAATATAATAAGACATACTAACACTAGAAAAGTCACAGAGAAGAACCTTAAATTTCAACAGAGGAACTAAACAACTGCTACATAAGAAGATGATAAATAAGACAGGAACTAGAAGAGAAGGGATAAAGGTCCGAGGATATTGTGGGATCCAAAAACATTAAAATTGAAGCTCACACAACCTGTTCTTAGCTAAATATAGCAAGTTTGAGGCAACCTGCAGCCCAGGATGTCCCTAGAACACAGACTGACAGAAGCTACCTATTCTCATTTTCTTACACTCTTCCTTACTTGATCATTTATGGCAAATGACAGGAACCTGAGATAGGACAAAACACAGAGTAACAGTTCACAGCTGACCTCCATGACCAATTCTTAAATCTGAGTAAGTGCTGAGTGATGAGGTTGGTACTCTAGAAGGAAGGGATGCCATCCAGAGGGACCTGGAAGGCTAGAGAGGTGGGACAGTGCAAACCTCATGAAGTTCAACAATGCCAAGTGTAAGTTCTTGCACCTGGGTCAGGGTGATGAGTGGATTGAGAACAGCCCTGAGGAGAAGGACTTGGGGGGTTAGTTGATGAGAAGCTCAACATGAGATGGCAATGTGTGCTCACAGTCCACACAGCCAACAGCATCCTAGACTCCATAAGAAGAATTGTAGCCAGCAGGTCAAGGGAGGTGATACTGCATTCTGGTGAGACCCCACCTGGAGTCCTGTGTTCAGCTCTGGAGTTCCCTGCATAAGAAAAAAATGGACCTGCTTGAGCGGGTCCAGAGGGAAGCCATGAAGATGATCAGAGGGCTGGAGCACCTCCCATACGAAGACAGGCTGAGAGAGTTGGGTTTGTTTACCCTGGAAAAGAGAAGGCTCTGGGGAGACCTTATAGAAGCCTTCCAGTACTTAAACAGGGCCTACACGAATGATGGGGAGGGACTCTTTTATCACGGAGTGTAGCGATAGCATGTGGGGTAGTGGTTTTAAACTCAGGAAATGGGCCACCATATTTATTTTAAAAGGAGTTAATTCTCTTTCAGTAGTAAAAAGAGTTGGCATCTGACCATGAGTTTAAATATTTTGTCTTCAGTTGAGAATTCATTAAATTCTCCTGATTTAGACAAACAACATGTCTAGTCTGGACTTAAGTTAATGTTTAAGGAGTGTATAAAACACTTCAATTGTAAACACCTAAATAAATATTTCTAAACCAACACATCAAGAAACACAGGTCAAGCTATTTGGGAAGGAAAAGGGTAGACTGACACTCCAGAATCTCCATGGCATTAATTTCTTCTTTCAGATCTCAGCTGAGAGTCTGTCTTCTCTGAACACTCAATGGAACTCAAAAGTAAAAAGGCATCTGCAGTCATCAGAAAATGGATCACCTAAATCCCTCAGAGATTTTCTGGTTTCTGAACGGCATGCACTGAATAATTTTTCAGATCTAGCCTTGGCACTACTGAAATAAATGTAACAATTTCAAATGATTGTAGCTGTTGTAGTAGGATTGAACTCTTAAATTTTAGACTTCTTCAGGATTATGTATTATTATGTACTGTGATACACCAATTATTTTTTCATCTATCTACAGCTTTTTGAAATACAGCATGTGTTTTTAAGACTTTCAGAGGCCAAGCACTTTAGGAAACAAAAAAAGTAATTTGAAACTGTTTATGTTCTTAAATTTTGGGGGAGTGGGGGGGCGGGAACTGGTCTAGAGAAATCAGAGGTCAATTTCATAAAGCACGATATATCTCAAAAAAAGTGTTAAACATGCTACTGCTTTATTCATACTTCTGTCCTAGAGCCACTGAACACAGCAACAAAACTCATACTACCTTGTACTATAAAGCAAATTCCAAGTGCCGTGTTTCAATCTTCCTTCATTTAGTACCTCAGCAGAGTAAGCATTTTACTAAGTTAATTCTAGACAACCAATATCTAATATGAAGCACATTTGTCTAGCAGTCTCATAAAATGCCTAAATGGGAATAAATCAATTTATGCAGTCACATTGCTTTTCATTTTGCTTATAAAGGCAAATATAAAAATGTAGCCCAATACATGCATAGTCATTTGTTTTCTCACTCAAACAGTACAGCAATTCCTATGCAAATCTCTATCATTTTCCAAAACTGTATTACATACAGTTTTTGAAGTCACTACTGCAGAAGATCACAAAGTGAGTAGGAATCAGGATCCACTTGCATTAGATGTTGTTGATACTGTACAAAGAAGATTTCCATTCTGGGGTTCATGCTCCCTGGACTAAAAGATGAGCTTAATTTGTGGAAGAAAAAATTAAACACAATGAAACTAAACATTTCTTCCAGGAGTATATGTTGATATATGGCAGAGAATCATGGTCTAAAAGTCCATCATAGTTCATCATTCTACTGTCAATTCCCCTGGTATCCTCTTTACTTTGTTAATTCAAGATATCAACTGGCTTATGCCTAAAACTGTATTCAAAATGTCACACACCACATCTTTCCAGATATCTAGATAAAGGCATTCTGCTTTCCAGCTGAAGAACTCTAGGCTCTTGGCTAGAGTTTTATATGGCTGCACATTATTTGATTTGTATCTCAGAGACAAAAATGGTAGAGCTGATACGTACAAAGGGGCCACTGGTCTATCCTTTCTTTTTCTATAGTTGGTGTTACTTTATTTTAAAATCATACAGCTTATTCTTTCACCCCACCTTAATAATAAACCTATCAAGACATATTCAGTTGACACAAGAAAAGGGGAAAAGGCCATCATATGCAGTAAAGGAAATCAGAAAAGTATGTCATTAATTTTAGAGTTCACACCACAAGATAATCTGTTTTATACCATTAACAGTCACAATGCCTGTCCCCACAAGAAAGTAACTGCAACTCTCACTGGCTCCTATGGAATTTGTAGATCTCTCCTTTCTACAGACTTAGCTTGGCTTATAGATAAGCTTGGGATAAACTGAAACAGTGATACCTAGCAGCACAGCCTACTGCAGTTACTTGTTTCATAGACAGCAGATTCTGAGGAATGACAGAAATTATTTAAGTGACGCCATTCTTCATTGGCTCAAAGGGAATGGTTCAATCCTGCATCAGGGGAGGTTCAGACTTGACATTAGGAAGCATTTCTCTGCTGAGAGGGTGGTCAAACACTGGAACAGGCTTCCTAGAGGTCTGGTCAATGCCACAAGCCTGTCAGTGTTCAAGAGGCATTTGGACAAGGCCCTTAATAACATGCTTCAACTTTTGTTGAGCCCTGAAGGGGTCAGGCGGATGGACTAGGTGAATGCTGTAGGTCCCTTCCAGCTGAACTGTTCTTTTCTGTTCGGTTCTATTCTATTCTAAACAAAATGAAAAAAAAAAAAAAAAAGAAAAAAACCAGTCATCTTCATCATGATTATCTAAAAGAAGTATTTATTTTTCATATAATGGTGAAGTATCTAAAGAAAGAAACGATGGTACTTTTCAAATAAATTTAGGGATATGGTATCCCAAGAGCGACATGAGAAACACTTGGCTATGACTTTTCATATAGCAGACAGCTGATTGTTCTGTTCCAGTAACAGAGGTTTTGACCGTTTAGAAAATATTCCAGTTTTTCCATAAACGAGCAACTAGTGATGTTAACTAGTCTGACTAGTGATGCTATTTAGACCGACTTTTAGAGTAGACCTAACTAAAGATCACCATCTATTTTCAAAAGTTTCAGGACTGAAATAAAATTCTGCATTGAAATAAAATTCAGACCTTATTAGGGAGGTACGAATGAACAATTTACAATGTGATAACCAATACGTTGATCTGGAGTACGGATTCAAATCAGGAGACTTCATCCTCCTTAATTTACAGAGAAAGATGTAATTTTAGTGGTGGGGTAAGGAATTGCACTAGATCACTTATTCATGGAACATCTGCACTATGATTAAGTGAAGTTACCTGCATTTTGTTCCTGTCTTCTACTCCAGCTGCAGTTCCACAAAAGTCTGCTGACTCTCAAGGTATCAATCTATGCAATGCTTGGCAGATCCTGCACTGAACCATTTACGAGTGAAACTTTAGTTTAAAAAAACCATTCACTTTCCACTTCTTAGCATCAAAAAAACGGATAGGTTGAGGAACCTGAAAATTGTCGTCTTATGTGTTGAATCTGTTTTCTCGCAGTTCCTCACAGAATTAAAAAAAACTGCCAGTGCCTCTATAAAGTACAAATCTTCAAGTTAGCCAAGAAATTCTGCACTTTTCCCTGATGTAGCTGGTTTTGCATAGAAAAATTAAAAGGCTTCCACGCAATGTGTCAGCTTTTTAAACTAGTTCTGGAATATCACATGCTAGTTAATATTTTTCTTAATTTATAACCATATATTGTCTTCCAAAGAGAAATCTGAAATTTTCTCTTAAAATTTTGAAAGAAAGTTGGTTTGTTCTTTTTTCATAAACAGAGGAATGTTCTAGAGAAGGGTTGGAAACATTTCCACTCGTACATCATAATAAAGAAACTACACATATAGTTTGTTTAATCCAGTAGTATTTCACAAAGTATATGTGTCACATACATATTTTATTTTTCCCAGGAATACAGTCATGACACTTCCACTAAGCAGTATTAACCATGTCTTTCTGGATTCTTGAAGTTAAATTAAAATGCATTTACCTTCCCCAGTATTTCCTACAATTTTTTCCTATAGGTATTACAAATGAGCAGAATTGCCTTTATGCTACATTCAGAAGTATGTTTATTTTTGTCATGTATGGTTGCTACTTTATTTAATTTCTCTTCATGACACATTATTCAGTACAGATTTTCATCACATTAGGAACTGTCCATGCTGGTGAAGACTAAAACACACACCTCACCAATTACTTAACCTGCAGTATTTTGAGTCCCTGGTGTTCCCTATTACAATGACAGTCTCCTAACCTATTTAAATCACTGATGTGATTTGTACCCTAGAGAAAATGGAGAACGTGAAATTCTGCTTCATCTAAATCACTGAAAAGCTAAAATACATTATAACATGATCTCAAATGTCTTCATAAAACTGACAGAAATGCTTACTGAAATGATTGCTATTTCCTTGCATAAGAGAGAAAATATAAAAAAGTAGCATTATAGAACTCTTTCAACATTTTATGCAAATATGAACACTTCAATACAGAAGTGATTATAAGGTAGAATAAATTGGATAGATGATTTCTACTTTTGATAATTCAGGATTTCTTATTAAACTAACAGCAACTGGCATGAGTGGAATACTAATTTTCCGTATTTGAAAGCTGGTGTCCTGAGAAAATTCAGATTTGATCTGGAAGGGAAAATCTTCATATTCCTAATTTCTTACGGTTATGATAGGGAAAAGATTAACTCTAACCCTCTTTTTATTTGGGGGGAAAAGGTTTTCCTAGCTGTTTAGAGACTGTAGTTATAGTAAATCTGCAAAAAACAACACTATTTCTCAGGATTTTATAGCCTACATGAGATATGTAAAAAACCACGTTTCTTAGACTCTAATAATCCAACATTTATTCTGCCCATGGCATGCAGATTCATTATTCGTTTTTCACATCTTTTATTCCCCCAAATTAGCTTATCCAAAGAAATGTAGATGATAGAAATAGAATATCCAAGACATACTATCTGCAGCTTCTTCTGTATACTCATCACACCATCACCTTCCTGCAAAAATGCTTACAAGGTACCACAAAGTCAGTGTTTGACTCTGGTGAGAAGATTGGTATTATTACACAAAAGGAAAAAAATCACACTTTTGGAAAAGTCACTTTAAAATTAGAGAGAAAAGTAACAAAAAAAAAAAAAAAAAGAAACAAAGAATCCAAGATGAAATATCCTGCAAATGTAGTAGAACTTAGAAGAACGCTGCAGCTGCAATATTTAACATAGTTTTGGAAGCTTCAGGAAGCTAAAATGAAAAAATTTCAAACACTGTATCTTAGTAATACAGAAACCCATTCTGTTTCAATTGTTGACCATCTCACAGATAAAGACAAGACTAATGTCAGTGCTGAGTTTATGAATTCAGCACCCCATGTAATCATACTTTCCAAGAAGCACAATTCAATACTATCAGCTCTATCTTATATCACAGTATTTTGCATTAAAAAAAAAAAAAAAAAAAAAAGAAAAAGCCCCACAATCTACAACAAGGTTAGGACACAACTCTGCTTAAAACATACATTTAATTATTAATCAAGGTTTTCACTCATCACAGTCAGATTGGTCTTGTTAGTGAGCTTGCATGCTTTGATATTAGGTCTAGAAGGAATTTAAAGTTGAAAAACATAACAAGGAAGAGAGATGGGGACTGCTACTCTCATTCCTTAACTGCTATAAAAAGCTGTACCATCTTGTCAGAAAACTAGATGAAAATGGAGTGTGTTTATTAAAAAAAATAATAATTAATTAATATAGCTGTCAATATAAGCCAGATAAGGAAACCATTGGCTTGTGTATAGAGTAGGACTTGCCCTTGCTGGAAAGAGAATGACTCGCTTATGAGTCTTACTGCTATAACATTATGGAAAGACTACATTTTCATAATGCAGATGTCCTTTTCTCCTGAATTCAGCTGAACACATTGTTAACAGGCATTTCCTTGTAAGACAGTAACTTCTTGTAAGACGCAGTGATCCACTGTTGCTGAATGTTAAGTATGTGATATGCCTGAAGTCTGCATTTTCAATGAGAGCAAATGGAGTGCATAAACCAAGACATTACTGCAGCTCTTGATAAGAAGACTGCCAGCCTAAGAGTTACAGTCAACATCTTGCCCTTTACTATCTTTTCCGCAAAGGTTACTGACATCTCTTGGGACTTGTTTCAATACAAGTGAACTGCTCAACATTTTCTGTAAGCTTAGTAATTTCTGTTCTAGTTACTTCACCATCTGAAAAAATGACAGGAGAAAGAAACATTGCAAAAGTGTCTAAGCTGTATTTTTACTTACGTCAACCGAAGAGCTACTCCTGACCAAGAAAATTATGCAGAGAGCATATCTGAAAAAGGAATGAGTCTCATTAGTAAGCCCGATATATTAGTGTCCTGATCTCGGCTGGAATAGTTAATTTTCTTTCTAGTAGCTGCTGTGTTTTGGATTTAGTATGCGAATAATGTTGATAACAAATATTGTTTTAGTTATTTTTAAGTGATGTTTATATCAAGTCAAGGACTTTTTCAGCTTCCCATAGAAGCTGAGAGGGAGCATAGACAGGACAACCTGGGTAAAGGAATATTCCACACCACAGATATCATGCTCAGTAGATAAATGGGGGTTAGCCAGGGAGCACTGATGCACTATCACTGCTCGGGATGGGCCAGGCAATTGATCATCAGGTAGTGAGAACTGTGTTGCATCACTGATTTTGTCTATTCTTTCACCATTATTATTATTATTTTCTCTTTCGTTAATGTTCTATTAAAATGTCTTTATCTCAACACATGAGTTTGTTGTTGTTTTTTTTTTCCTTTATCCCCTCTTCTCCGTATCCTATGAGGCGAGACGAGGGGGAGCGAGTGAACGCCCACGTGTTCCTTGTTGGTGACTGCGGTTAAACCATGACAATTACCAAAGTTTCAAAACCAGGGTTTTTTTTTGTTTTTTGTTTGTTTTTTTTTTTTTTATATGTGTGTACTGCAATGGAAATACACAGAAGTATTCATGGTTAATCCACATTGTTAATGATGAAGACCAAGAAAATATCAAGGATTTTTTTTTAAAAGTCACATTAACTAAAAAAAAAAGAGGAAAAGAATGAAGTTGAGTGAAAAGACCAAACAAGAAAAACATTTAATGTATAGCAGGTGAGAAAAATACAGTGTTTCTCATAAACTCTGAGAAAGGTGTGCAAACCCATGGACATTTCCGGTACACATTTTTTTCTGCTAAATTCGGAGAAATTATGTGATAAAAATGATGTAAATTACACAAAACTTAGGTTCTCAGGCAGCTATTTGAATTTAAAAAAAAACCAAAAAGGTGCATAACGTATTTAGGCTTCTAACTCTTAGAAAGAGAGACTGTTTACCTCCTGTTTCATGTCTGTTATATTTCCACAGTCCTTATGAGAGTCAGAGATCCAGATTATGGTAAAAATTTTGCCTGGCAGCTGACATTTCTGTTTACGATGGACAAATGGGATTGTATTCAACTATCTGTCTTGTCATCCTACCTATGAATAAACCCTTACAAAACCCCTTATTCCTCTCCCTTCTTCCTCTGTCAATTATAACGCAAATTTTCATTGAAACTTATGTCATCTTCTTATTACACTTCATTATAAAAAAATTACCTAAATAATTTTCTCTTCACACATAACCTCTTTTGAAATAGCAAAACATATTTTAAAGTTAATAGCACCATTTTTCTTTTTCATTCATATACTTTTAAATCATAGAACCGTAGAATCATAGAATGGTTTAGGTTGGAAAGGACCTTGAAGATGATTGAGTTCCACCCCCCCTGCCATGGGCAGGGGCACCTCTCACTAGACCAGGTTGCCCAAGGCCACATCCAGCCTGGCCTTGAACACCTCCAGGGATGGGGCCTCAACAACCTCTCTGGGCAACCTGTGCCAGTGCCTCACCACCCTCACAGTGAAAAATTTCTTCCTAATGTTTAATCTAAACCTGCCCTCTTCCAGTTTAAAGCCATTCCCCCTCATCCTATCACTACATGCCCTAATAAAAGTCCTTCCCCAGCTCTCCTGTAGGCCCCCTTTAGGTACTGGAAGGCCACAATAAGGTCTTCCTGGAGCCTTCTCTTCTCCAGGCTGAACAGCCCCAACTCTCTCAGCCTCTCCTCATAGGAGAGGTGCTCCAGCCTTCGGATCATCCTCGTGGCTCTCCTCTGGACCCGCTCCAGTCCATGTCCTTCTTATGTTGGGGACTCCAGAGGTGGATGCAGTACTGCTGGTGGGGTCTCACAAGAGTGGAGTAGAGGGGCAGAATCACCTCCTTTTAAGTCACTGACAAAACACCATTATTTGGGAAACTTTATATAAATAGAAAAGCCAGATAAAGATATTTTCCCAGTTTTAAAATAAAGAAATAAAGGAATGGAAAGATTATATAGCTTGACAAAAGCTACAGAGGAAATTAAAATTGGGAATTTAATTTAGATCCAATAAATCTTAGGCACATCCTGAAAATGCAAGACAATCCAATCAGCTCTCCTTTCTTAGCACAAAACAGAGAAGAAAAAGAAGCACCCTAATGTTCTCCAAATTCAAAACCTATTGTGTGACACCATATACTCCTGGGTTTACCTCCCACTGTCTCCAATAACTACTGGAAACTAAGCTCCTAGCAAACAGTCTCCAAAAATGAGGGATTTTAAGCAAAGTATATTTGATTCTCTGTGAAAATCTGAAAATGTCTACCAAGTTCTTCTAACAAGTACAGTTACTATTCTATCTTTGTGAGACATACTGGGAATTGCAAGGCTTTAATCAGAGAACAAAAGAAAACAGCTACAGAGCTACATAATGCAGAGGCAACGGTACTATCAATAACAATCTTACATTTTGATTTTTTGAATAGTTTCCACCAAGGATGTTGCCATTGTGTTCTTCATTGTTGGACAAGTTGTCTGCATGGAGATTCTGCATACTGTGTCTGAGGAGCAAAATTACTTAGTTGAGAATACCTATGGCACAAAACACGTTGTAACTTCAGTGGCCATCTTACAAGCACCAAGGATTATACCATTTTCATCATTATTTTCTGTTTCAGCACCATTGGTCAAGCTACAAGAACAACTCCTTCCCTGCATTAGTAAAGGGAAAAAAAAAAAGTAACCAAAAATTACTCATTGCAAAGTTGAAATAAAAGCTACGTTCTTTTTTCAAAAACAGACATCAGCCCACTTCTGACCACTACAAATGCTGTTGTGTTTGCCAGGCACAGAAGGAAGAGGAGTGTTACATAAAAATCTATGGACACCCATCTCTAGTGACAAGAATGTACAAAAAGGTTTCCTTCATTAGGTGTTTATTATCACATCTAGTAACAGTATAAATGTGCTTACACCTGGAGAAAGACTAATTTTATCCAAGCAAAGATCTGCCATGAGTAGCATATCTGATCCCTTCTAATCTTTTCCATGCATTTTTAATCCATTTGTCCTTGCCTTATTTAACACAGACCCAGACAACAAAATCTTCTTCTGTTCCCTTCAGCAGCTTTTAGACGATGTCATCTCTTAACAATGCTGTGGCTTGTTTAGGCTAAATGATACCCCTTTCTCTAAGAAGAAATGCTTCCTACAACCTCCAGTCATTCTTGTTCATCACCTTTGAATCTTCTCCAGCTGGGCTACTCTGCCCTGTACCTCACCACTATGGTGTCACTCCCACTTTCCCAGATTTAAAAAGAATAATGAATAAGTTTATTTATTTTTCATTTCTTAATTTAAGCAAAAAGTGGTAAATGAAACACATTCCATTCTATTTTCCTTGGAAGTCTATTTTAATGTCATCTGACTAACACTAAATTCAGGACATTTTTCTATACTACATGAAACAATTTGGTCATGTCTACAGGTGATGATGATTCAAAAATTTATCACCAGATGTTTCTGCATCTGCTCGAGTGCCATTTTCAGAGATGTTTTTAGGGATATCAGTCTCTTGTAGTGACTTCAAATGACAGACCAGAATTATCTCAAAAGTTCCAAGCAAGCATCTGAGCACGATTCCTGAAAGAAAACGTCCATTTATGTTTTCTAGCATTTTAACACTTATCCAGTAAATCAAGTCTGTGCTGAAACTCAGTGAAACTCGTTAATATCTTGTAAAATAATGTACTTAATTCATACAGTGTTCCTGTAAATAACATTGTAGGCTGGTCCCACTTGACTGTTGTTTTCATTTATGTAGACCTAGTTGTATTAAGGTCACTACCAACATTTTTGAACTGTACTGGTAATGCAAAAATTAAAAAAAAATAATATAAAATCTGAATGTATCTACTTGCCGAAACAATAAAAAATCAGTGTGGTCATTAAGCATACATTTTCTTTCAGAACGATATACACGATTTTCAGCTTCACATGACAATGAAAGGCAATTTACCCCCTATTGACAGTGTGTTGGAGTCTGCCTAGAAAATCGTATTTTATGATCTGCTTCTTGTGCAAACAGAGGACTGCAATTCTTAGGTTCTGTATTAGCTGAAGATGTCAGTAAGAAGAAACTACAGAAGAGCACATAAAGCATTGCTACCTAGAAATCATGAACGTGCAGCCATAATGATGACATGTTTTACAAGAGGTAGTCTCTAGGGAACTTCATAGTATTGCTTTCACAGTTACTTCATTCAGTTGACAGATCACAATCCTTTAACCTGGCTAACAACCGAGAAGGCTGAAACCCCTCTAGGGTTAAATGGCAGAAGCGCCATTGCTGCAACAATTTACATTTGTACGACTTGGGAAGGAAATTCTGTCCCCTCAGTGTCAGGTATGAAAGGACCCAAGACTAAATATACTTCAGAGGTTTCCAACTGAAATCAAGTATCTGCACAAGAGATGCTGAATCAATTTGATGTTTTTTTTTCCTAGTGTAAGGCAGCATTTTTTTTAAAGAAATGTGTAGATACTATAGTAATACATGTAGGATTAGTAGCTATACCAGAGAGTGTACCTTGCACAATAGACTACATGTGTTTCTGTAACCCATACAATGTCCTAGCACTAGTTGTATTGGATTCAAGTCCCACAGATCTGCTGTGAAACATTCTGCAAGAAATCCCAACATCCTGTACTCCAAAAAGCTACAAATGGTCTGTTTGCTAGACAGCAACCTCTGCCACTAAACCACAAAATGAGTGTCCTTCCCATTATGTTTCCGGTATGTGCTGATACACTTATTGGTCACATAAGAAATAACAAGTAAATGTACAAAACATGTACGTATACAGGCTTTAACCCTACATAGAAATTACAATTTTTCTTTCCCTTTAGTTTGAAATATGGTATGGTTTCAATTGGTCCAGGTAGCAATTTTATTATGACTATAGGAAAAAGGCTACTAGTTCATCTACAAACAAACCCAATAGTTATCGAAATTAGAAGAATTTGCACCTGTCAGTTTATAGTGTCCTCAAAAATTCCTCATGGACAACTCATTATTTTATGTGTCTTTACCTCCTCGCTTATTCCTTTTTGCACTGCAGCACAGAATGCTTGCTCTCGTCAGTTGGTAGCCACAAGAGCTTTCTTTGTCAAGCAACACTGAATATGAAACACATAATGTTCATTAATTTGGCTAGGTATTCTACTTATTTAATAATAAGAAATGCCATAACATAGTTTTTAAAAAGATCCTTTAATTTTCCTCCCCTAATGTTAGGAAAAAAAGGCCTGCAAAAAGAAGAAAAATACTGACTATTCCATTTTGGTATTCCCATCTTGAATAAAAAGTGATGGCTACATGCACTCTGATCTCACAGTAACATACACCGTGCAACGTAAAAAGATTGTAAGTAACCAATAACAGTAAAAAGATGTCCAATTTACTTAAGATTTTTACAATATTCCTTTTTTTTTTTTTTTTTTGTATCATTCCAATTCCAGGAGTGGTTGGATGAAAGAGGATTCCATTTAAATTCAGGCATTATTACTAATACATCCATGGTATGGTAAAGAGTTTCATTTTATAGCATGTTTTCATTATAAAAAAAATGAATGTGCACAACATTGTAAGCACTTTAGAGATTATATTGGATTCGCTCTTGCTTCTGCGTCATGTTGCTATTCTAATTTTCACCTTCATAAGCAGGTGAAAAATGTTTACACAGAGCCTCTGTAAAGACTTCAGAATATTCCCAAAAAATATATATATTCTGCAAACCATAATCCAGTAGTATTGGTTTTAGGAAAAAAAAATGGTATGGAAAAGCATGTACAGCACAGGACAGACAAAAAGACTGGGACCCAATAGATCTAGCTCCTATTCCTCTCTCTAAACTGTGAAAAAAAAACAATTATTTCTCAGTGACAGTTTTCCTACTTATATTTATTGCTGATTTTGTGTGGATTTGGATAGATTGCCTCCAAAAAGTATTTGCATAAAAAAACCTCAAAGGTCCCTAATGGTGTCTTGGGCCTCCTTGTCATGCAGCAATTCAGTACAGCCATTAAGTTCGCGTGCACGCTATAAGCAAATTTCAGCATCACTTATCATGTTACTTCCATTTTCTAACGAAGCAGCAATGGTTATATCCTGAGATGAAAAGTACAGTGTCAATTAATTGCAACATTTATGCAGCAAATGATACGGTGTTTCCTCATGATAACTACTTTCCAAATAACTGGGCCAAGATATCCATATTGCACCATCACCACATAAAATGAAGGACTGCTTTGAAGAATACATGCAATTTTCATTGCTTATTTTGAAAGATTAATGAAAATACTTTTTTTTTTTTTTTTAATTATTGTATCTATATCTTAAGTGGTGCAGGTTGATCAGAAAGAGCACAAGACTGATTCAAACAGACCCCTGAATGATCCCTTCTTGTATGTTCCTGTTCTGAAATTAAGCTCCTTCCTAAGTGATCTTCTGTCCATGGAAGTAGGCTTGCTTTCTCATATTCTTTTAATGTCACTACTGCTAATAATCTGATTAGAATTTGGGAGAACTCTTCATACAATAGAGAAAAAATTGTACTATGATTGCTGAAGCCAATCCGAAAGAAAATGAAGTTTGCTTTATCAGTACTAAAAAAGAAAAGAGTTGCTTAGGGAAGAAAAGAAATTATGGCTTTTATAAGATTTTTTCTTCACAGAGACTAAAACTCCTTTAAGAAACATGCAAATGACAAGTGACACTAGAGGGCCATACACATTTAAACACTAGTTTTAGTAGATCCAAATTTATTTTTTTGTACTTGTTAGGAAATAAGACGAACAGTGGTGATGAAAATAACAGTCATCTGGAGCCATCCAGAAAAATCAGAAAGCAGTACTTTTATGTAATGAATGATGTGGCTTTTGGAGTCATTAATATACCTCTAAAGTTTACTGTGAACTCTGAAAGTTCTTGCACAACTTAGAAAAGTATCCATAGACTGATTTCCTTTTTATCAAGGGTACACCAACCTATACCAGACTTAGTACTTCAAACGAAACATAATCAGAGGAAGTTAATATTGCACAAAACAATGCTGTATCAGATTTCCAAAAATGAAGGATAACTACATAAGAGTCCCTTTATAAGATTTTCTGATGTCCAGCAGTCAGCAGCTGAACACCAGTGGTATCATTGAGCTCCAGCTGGCTAGCCACATCTGTCCAGGCTCCTGCAGGCAAACCTTTAGGTACCATTCTGGAGAAGCACCTTTGCAAACTCTCCATCCCAGTTTTATTTTAGCTGCACTCTTCTTTCACGCACCAAGAGGAGGTGACAACCTGAACTTCCAGGGTGAATAATTTTAGAACAGTCAACATCTAGACACCAACATGACTCAGCTTTCCTCTTTTGAAAATGTGGGTCAATTAATTCACTTGAGATCCTCTCTCATCTTCAGTAATAACCTGTGCCTAAATTATTATTTAGAGAGGACTACGCAGTTACTTCAGTAACAATCAGGACTGCAAATGAGAACTGTACATTCTGAATGTACACAAAACTTTAACTTTCATGCTAGAATACGACTTTCAGCACAAAACTCCCAAGTGTGTGAGTCTATCAACGTTGATTTGTTTAAAGTCTTAATAGTTTTTGTCATCTTAATGCTCAGTGGACTGTTTCTGTCGTTTCTTTCAACTATCATGATACTTTGTCAAAAGCCACTAGGACATGCCCCAAAACCTCAGGTAAAATATAAATTTAAATTGCCAGCAGCTTCCATAAGCACACAGCACTGTTGACACGATACCCATTAACAGCAGACTGTCCCTGCTTTCTGGCAGCGGTAGTAAATCCAAGCATCCTGCTGCTTGCAAAGCTTTATCTGAATACACAATGCCAGTGCAGGCTGATCTCTTCAGGACTTTGACAAGTACCTGGAGAGTTTTGCATTTAATATTTTTATGTACTTTCTGCCAGGAATGGAAACCACGAAATGTTCCCTACTGTATCTGGGAAGGAGAAAAACACTGAGGGACAAGGAAAAGGAGCTCATTTGATAACCAGGACCATCTTAAAATGTTAAACCGTGAAGTAGCAAAATCCTTGTGAAGGTATTTGAGCTAGTCATTAGCAGTATTTTAATGACAGCGATTTCAGAGATTTCTGACCAGTGCTGGAAAAAGCAAATAGCCTTGACACATTCTTCCAAGCCTGTGAGATTAGGCGGTGCATTTGCAGTCTGAGCCAGGAATTTAACTATTGTGAATATCTTGTAATCAAAAGTGTTCTACAACTCCATCAAGCTGTGAATGGACAAGTAACATTTTTATCTCTTTTGATCTTAGACATGTCAAAATCCAGCTTAGAGTGGGCACCCATTCACCTGACTCAACTCTGTTCTTATTTCTGGTGCAGCTGTGAAAAAGCATTCCATGACTATTTGATGCAAAGGGCTGAAGACACTACCAAGTGTACTTCTAAGGCCAAATGTTTACATAACGTTTTGATTCAAAGTTAAAAAAAAAAAAAAAAAAAAAGAACCCATAAAATCCAACAAACCCAAAATCCCACAAGTTTCTGCTAGACAATCCTATCCTATCCGGAGCCACTCTTTAAATGTTCTTAATTTTGTGCTGGAGACAAGGCTAAAAGTTAAGTTTAATCTCCTGTATTAAATTAACTGAACTAAAACAAATAAATCTAATTATTTGAAACTTACACAAAAACTCAGAGCTTTTGTGAATATTTGTGATTATTACACTATTTCTCATCAATGCTAAAAATACTGAGAACAGAGGTAGAAGCAGATGGTTTCACAGGAAAGCATGAATTATTGTATTGTGTCAGAACAATGGTTCATATCTTTACTCTGAGAATGGCCAATACCAGCTGCTTTAATGTAGAGTACAATAAACCCAACAGTAGGTTGTTACTGCTTTTCTTGAATCAGAAACACCACGGAGCCAAGTAATTATTTTTTTTTTTTCCCCACAGAAAATTCTCTGTAATAAACACATTCAGAAACTATAATAACTATTATAAATGGCTGTGCATTTGAGCAAGAAAATGTAATTATTCCTCAGTAATATTTCACATTAGGCTTAGAGATACTCTAATCATCATTAAGTTGCAGAAAAAATGCACATGAAGAAACCAGGCATAGTGCCCATATTTTTCACAGGACGCCACAAATCTCTTGGCTATTCAGTTTTTGTGAAAGCTTGTTTCTTTACATATTTTTAATGTATTTGGGGGTTGCAAGGGAAAGATGAGCAAGGCGGGACAATGCCACTTCTTCTCTATTATCTTCAAGCCAAACTGCACATCATTGCAAGTTTAGTAACCACCACGTTGGGCAGAAGCAGTGAAAATTAAATGTTGTGAATTAAGCTTCTAAAGCAGCAGCATGATCTTGCAAAGTTTCTCAGCTAGGGAACCCATCAATTGCAGAAGAAAAATGGTGAGTATCAATTACTTCTGGAATCGAGGCTTTAAAAAAAACCCCAAACCAGACAGACAAAACCCAGCCATCCTCTCTAACAGAAAAACGAATCATCCTTTTGTGTATTTAGGCAATGCGACCCATGTATGGCCTCATTTCAGAAGATCCATTTCACTAACTTCTTCCAGTTATTTTTACGTTATTATATCCTGGTTTTAGATAGGTACCTCTACGACATCAATGTTTTTTCACTAAAAGTTACACAACAGGACACTCGCAGACCCTGCAACCCACCCGCTGACGCTATGTGTGTCTGTGTGTGTGCACATGTGTGTGTGCACAGTTTGGTGCAGAAAGGCTGCTCAGAAGCTCAGCTGTGCAGGAACTCAACTTCCTCACCCTCAAACTTATTTACTGGGCTTAGAACACCTACAGAAAAAACTATTCAACACTGCTGAGCTCCCTGTTGGTAGTACTGCAAGGTGTTTGACAGCAAATGCTTTGCCTGCACTAAGTGAAGGTTCAAGCCAAGTTTTAGCCAACAGCTGTTTTTACCAAAGACTTTATTCATATGGAGTAAACAATCACTTAGCTGACTCTTTTGCCCAGCCGCATTTAAACCACATGTTGAAGGAAACAGAAGAAGCTATACATACATCAGATGTATCTGTCCGTGCACACACAGAAATATTTACATCATAAACCTCAGTAAGCAATGCAGTGAAAATCCAAATTCTCCCCCTTTGCCCCCCGAACAGAGGGACTTCTTATTCGAGCACTGGAGGCCTGTACTCTGAATGCAGTATGAAGATGCTGTACCTAACTGGTGCACAGCACAGGAAAACGTGTTCATAAATTCCACCTCTTTGCCATACTCATTTCTAAATGGTAAAGCAAAATAGTCCTCATTTGGAGTGGTATCAATGGGAACCATACCCCAAGAGCGAAAAGATGCTTATAGCAACAAAAGGCTTATGTGCTGTCCTTCAAAGCCACCCTGGCAGAAAGGGACAGGATTTCTCAGAAACAGTGTGAAGAGTCTTAACCGTTTTTAGAGCCGTTTCATTATTCAGATGCAAATTACTGTATTTACAAATGATTGCAGGTAAAACCGGTTGAAGGAGATCAAGCTATTTTAAATTCGACTGCTGCTTGACTAAACAAGCCTTGTACAACAGTAATGTTACACACAAATAAATGCAAATATTTTAATGTATTCGACTGTCATTTATCATTGATCTAGAAATTCAGGAAAATCGTCTTGGTCTTAGCATACTGCAAAGTGAATTTTGTTTTCATCATGCTCCTTCAAGTAGATGTGCACATACTGTCCTGTTAAAGGGTTTATCTCTCAGAAATCATCTCCAGAAAGTTTCCTAATAAGGAACACTTTTCTTTTAGAGGACTGAAGCTAGGTACTAGCTCTCTGATTTCTTACACATGATTACCATCCAGGATCTGCCTTGTCTCTCCACCAAGACAGGGGTATGCATGCATTGATAGTTCCAGATGATTCACTAGCCTTTGCAATTCCAATTATATTAGCTTTGGCAGATTTATATTTGATGCATAATTCAATATATAGTGTATAAAAGAGCAGGCACGACTACTCAATCAAAGTTGAATAAATATTTCCAGTGAAATATCTCATTATCAGCTACTTATAACTTGCACTTAACAGGCTGTCACACAAACTCTTGGTCTAGGTCTCACGTTGACAACTGGAGCAAAATGAATTTGCTCATCTCGCGTACGAAATGCATACACATACCCAGGCTCCCCCGTCTCTGCACATTTGTCACACTGCACAGACCTCCCTCCCTGGTACGTACATATGAGTAACTACATAATATTCAGTATGTCAGAAAAAACAGAGTCTGAGAAGGGCTGCAAGTTTACTAGGGGGGGTATCCTCAATGTACCCATGTAAAAAACATCATGTAACCTGTGCCATTCCCTGTGCATCACATCACACATGGGGCATTGTCTAGCTCCACAAACTGTAGTCCTACTGTTCAGGCTGTGAGTTTGATACAGAGTTTGCTGCTCTGGGCATGATATAGTGTAATTTTAAACAGTGGCAGACATATTAAGGAGGTAAATCTTAGGCGAACACAGATTTTGTCCAAAGTAATGGTTTCCTTCCTATTACTTTAGAGTTTATGCTAGTGAATACTTTCAGGAACTGTCCTCGTTGCTAAGAAAAACCTTGACACTTGTGTGTTCAAACACACAGAAAGATCTCTTATAAATCAGAACTAGGAAGATTGAATGACTGATTATTTTTTAATTACTATTAACAGAAACATAGTAGATTTTCCCTCTGCAATGCACACTAATTAATTAAATGCACCTACATTAAGGATATATGGATTATGCCTCCGGAGATAATATGAGACTCCAATAAATAGAAAACCAAAAATATAAGGAAGAAATATACACTTGCAATAGATTTTCACCACCATGATGAAACAAAAAAAAAAACGGGGGAGGGGGAGGGGGAAGAAGGATGATTTTTAAATCTTACAAAACTTCTGTCAAACTTGAAAAGAGGGAAAAAGCAAACTGCTCTTGTAAATAACTACTAAACCACAGATGTAGCTGTGTAGAAATCCAGTCTATACAACCTGCTTTTTAAGGACACCCCTTTCACAGTGAAAACAACTGTTTGTATACAGTAGGACAGCATAGACTACTTCATGAATCTTCACAGATCACAATTGCTTATCGCGTTATCATTTTCAGTTGTTCTTTTCCTTTTCCCCCTTATCCTGTCCCGGCTAAGGATCCTCGCATGTAACATTTTTTTTCATGGAATTCAGCATCTTTCTTAATTTTAAAGATTTCTTCATTTTGTTCTTTATTTTACATAATAAATACATACACAATGGTTGCTTCTGCTCTAAGCTACAATTAAGTACTTCAGCAGATAAAGCTTTCTTCTTTTCTGCATGACAGTACAGTTTCTTATCAAGTTTAGCTTTAGGAACATCTAAAACTTGCCCCATGCAATTACTCAATAAATCCACGTGGTGAAAACACAAACACACACACACACACACACACACACACACAGAGTTCCCTAGAACAATCCTAATGAACTGAATTCTAGTATGGGTCCACTGTTTCTTATTCTGCTTTGAAGCATGAATGCACATGCATACCCAGCTAATGCCTGCTTCCCATTTCTTCCCCGTGGCCAGTGTCGTTCTACTCTGCCAAGTGATTTTGCCCTTTACTGGGGCTATGTAACATGCATGGTGAGTAATATAAACCCATGTCCTTGAAAAGACACCATGTGCCTGACAGGAGATGGTTTTTTTTTTGGTTTTGGTAGCTTGAGTGGAGAAGGGGGCAGAAGAGGAAAGATTTTCTAAGCAGCAGAATGCTATTTTGCTACTTTCTAGAGGAAAAGTTATCTTTTATATTTGTTCATTATTCCTCAATTAGCTAATTTTAGTTCATATTTTAAAATGGTTTAAAACCTCTTTAAGGGTCAAAATTGAATCTAAGAATTTTGATTGACCGTATTCAACTAGCTTTTGCACCCTAATCATCAATTTCTAAAAGAACTTACCCCCTGCTTTTTGTTTTGTGTTTAATATTTCAGCAATTCAGAGGATATTTCAAGTTTGCAGAAAACATAACAGTTTTTTGCTGTCCTGGTGGTATAAATTAAGACCCATTTTGTAAAACTCTGGCTTACTAGATAGGACACATAGGAAAACTATTTTCTCTTCGTGATACCACATCTGCTTCCTACCGACCTCATTATAAACCTTGTTCCCTTCTGATAGGGCAATATAGTTCTTGTACTGTGAAGGATTTTTTCCCCCTATCAGCACCTGAAATTTTTCATGAAAAATTCAAGAACCTGAACTAAAAGTGCAGAGACTTCAGGGCATACTTTGCTGGAGGCAAGGTGAGGCGAGGAGAGGCAAGGGAAAGAAACGGGAGGGGGCAAACCGAAAAGTTTCATAATCATTTTAGAGTGGGAAATAATATGTTTGAAAGACTTGAAAAAGAACATTGCTTTGTCACTTCTTAAAACATTTTCATTCTGAGGATTCCTCTCACAGTGTGCAAAGATAATACGAAACAAATAGTAACTCAGAAAGGGACGACACCTTGTCAAGTAACCCTTCCCTATTTTAACTGGAACCAGCTTCTTTAGAGAGGAAAACGCAAAAACATAAAATGCACTAAAAAACTGCTCATTCCCAGCGGTCAAGCTTGACCTTCAGCATACCGCCTGTACATCCTCTTGTTGCACTGGCTATTTTTGCAGGGGACCAACCTCCTCTACAGTCACTTACCTGTGCTTTACTCTGCCCACTCAGTCTTGTGGGGGATGGAAGATGTTACCAGTGCAATGGGTGAGCAGCTCATGTGTACTCTTT
>NW_009647211.1:2940847-2953040 GCF_000708025.1 Charadrius vociferus
CACCCTCTCCTTCTAACTGCTGTCATTAACCAAGGCAGCAAAAAGTCCAATACGATGATGCTGTAATGAAGGGTGAGAGATTGAGGACAGCAATTTCAGTGGCAGCATGAGAACAGGCATGCTGCTGTTAACTGCCTTCAAAGGGAGAGCAAAGCACTCATCTGAAGTTTTGCTGCATGCGCCACCTTCTTTTTTCTCCAAAATATAACAATTATTGAAAAGGTAGTCAAAGAAATAAACAAAGTGTGCCCTGTACTATTCAGCAATTGAAAAGTCCATCACACAGTCAAACCACCCCTCAGAAATCTCAAATTCCTAAAGGCTGAGTTTACTGTTTTGAATCCTGCTTGACACAGGAATGACACCTATAGCAGGGCAGTACCTAAAAACGATCGCTGTCTCTAACCACTATCAATTATATGCACTCATTTTCAGACTTCCAACAAAACATATGCTGATGCATACAGAAGGATCTTACTCCTCCTCAACTTGCCAGTAATAAATGCATTGCCTGAATTAATCATGTTCTTGTCAGGCAATGAAAGACCCAGAGGCTGTCAGTGAACGAGGCCCCTGGAGTGCCAGAAACCACGTGCCACCTGAGCGTGCTCAGGCACCCAGAGCTATCTTTGGCATCTGGCGTATGAGATGACACACAGAGAGCTGCCTGTTTCAAGTCAATGTCTGTACCAATAAAACATTTGTGGGATTCCTGAGCTGGACTGCGCCAGAAGCTGGGGGAACCAGGTGCTACGAAGGAGAGGACAGGAGCAGCACAGGTCCCCTGGGTTTGCTGCACTGGAAAAAAACACAAACTGGGCACACTGGGTCTCCATGACATGCACCGGCCACATTCCAACCCAAGATGAGTTTTGTTAATTCTATCCCACTTTGACAGCGACAAGAAATCAATAGTTATCTGTATCATGGATCAGATCATGTAACAGATCCTCCAGGAAGGTGATTCGAAACAGCCAGGATGGCTTCACTGAAGGCAAGTCCTGCCTGACCAACCTAGTGGCCTTCTATGATGGAGTTACTGACTATATCAGTGGACAAAGGAAGAGCTACAGATGTCATCTATCTGGAATTCACTGAATTCCAGACGCCTTTGACACGGTCCCCCAAAACATTCTTCTCTCTAAATTGGAGAGATGACAATGTGTGCTTGCAGCCCAGAAAGCCAACCGCATCCTGGGTTGCATCAAAAGAAGCGTGGTCAGCAGGTTTGAGGAAGGTGATTCTACCTCTCTAATCTGCTTTGGTGAGACCCCACCTGGAGTACTATGCCCAGCTCTGCAACCCTCAACATAAGAAGGACAAGGACTTGTTGGAGCGTGTCCAGAGGAGGTGGAGCACCACTCCTGTGAGGAGAGGCTGAGAGAGTTGGGGTTATTCAGCCTGGAGAAGAGAAGGCTCCGGGGAGATCTCATTGTGGCCTTTCCGTATCTGAAGTGGGCCTACAGGAAGGATGAGGACAAACTTTTTAGCAGGACCTGTTGCAATCGGACACGGAGTAATGGTTTTAAACTAAAAGAGGGTAGATTCAGACTAGCTAAAAGGAAAAAAAAATTGCAATGAGGGTGGTGAAACACTGGCACAGGATGCTCAGAGAGCTGGTAGAGGCCTCATCCCTGGTCAGGTTGGACAGGGCTCTGAGCAATCTGATCTAATTGAAGATGTCCCTGCTCATTGCAGGGGGGGTGGACTACATGGCCTTTCCATGTCCCTTCCAACCCAAACTATTCTATGATTCTATATGTAAATACTATGTTCCTGGATGAAAAAATGGTAAAAATAACATAACGTAACAAAACATAAGGTAGCACATAGCATAACAAAACAGAACAGTACTACTTACATACTTCAATTTCTGCCTCTACTTGTACACAATGATGCAACAAGACAGTACAAAGCAGCATAAAGCCAAAACATTTTTATCTGCTTTTTTCTAAACAACAGTCTCAGAACAGCAATTGCAAAATGTTACTTAAGACAGGCTGTAAATACCATATACTAATATTTCCATTTACCAATGTTATTTAAACATATAGTTTTATCAAACATGCTATAGTCTAATCAAGATTAAAATAATGAATCTAGGTATGCCTCAGGTTGGATTCTGCAATTTAATTTTCTGTTCTCCTAATTACCTGGTAATATAACTAGCAGTTAGGTGCCATGACATTTCTTTAAAAGAAATCAAATTACATTTAACATTTGTTTATGGTAATCACAATATACTTTATTTTCCAAAGAAGCCAAAATAATCATTGGCAATGGAACTAGTTTATGCCCTTAGTCCAATAAAGTATGCGAAGCCTGAAATCAAATGTCAAAGCTGAATTTTTCTCCACAGTATGCATCTCCAAATGATAGTTTCTCAAAGGGATTATTAATGTTTAATCCTCTCTAGAAAAAGGGCTACCCAATTTACTCTTTAATATGCAAACTGACTTGTGATCCTGCTGGTATTTCCATAAGAAAGTACACTGAACATTTCTGGCAAGTCTTCAGAAATGGTATCGGTCAGCTAGAAAACTATACCTGCTCAATGCCTGTGTAGGACACAGCAGTTCAGCTTCATTGTAAGATGTTCCTGCAAAATCATTTAGTGCTACTGCTATTTAAACAAAACAGAACTCCCATAATTAAGAATATCGAGGGCTCCAGAGTATGCTCCATGTTGTTGTTACTGTTCACTTACAAGCTCGGGAAGTCATCCTGCAAAACCATCCTACTAGGAATACTGTTGACTGCTGTGATAAAAATCAATTTCAATTTTCTTGTACTGCTCTAGGGATTAATCCTTGTACCAGGCTGTGTCTGTAAAAAACAGAGGAGGCACCAGGGAAAGTGATCTATTTAAAAAGAAACATGGAAGTTTGTGCTGATTTGCTTTCTAGAAAATTAAGTGACTTTGAAAAATCATGTTTTGGTAAGTATTAATGAAACATATCATCTGCATTATTTAAACTTTTATTTTAAATTATTTTGGAACAATCAACTTCCTTGCTATCCTTCCCCCAGACATTTCAGTCTCTTCTTCCTCTCACTGTGTTAACAAATTGTGTTTGGAAAATAAAGAGGAGGAGGACAAGACCACCAGAGACATTTAAGATCAAAAGCTCTAAAAGATGATACAGCAACAGGATGAGGATGTTACCTTGCATCACCAACTGATGAAGCTACCTTGCTAGTGGCTAGACAATTATTTGTGACAGCTGAAAAACGCTGGGTATCAGGTTTCCTTCTTTTTTTCCTTGGTGGCATTTGAGATGACAGAAGGTAACAGAGGATATCTGTTATATCCCAATGCATGGATTTTGAGTCCCATTCTGGAAGAACGTAAGGCTCAGGGAACATCCATCTCTAGCCTATGAAAGGCAGCATGAGTTTCTGCGCAACTTAGTCTCAACATGCAATACCAAATTCACATGACAGTAGGCCAAAAATAAAGTCTTTGTGCATCACCCTATTCTGAACTATTCCAGAGAGGGAAGCAGCCCTAACAAAGATCAGGGAAGAATCTGAGGTTCCTCTAAGTCACAGCAGCAGCTGTGATCTAGCCTGCAATTTTTAATGCCCTCTTCAATATCCAAACCCACTTTCTTTCTAAGGGCTTATACAGAAAGAAGATCTACGGTGGTTTTTCAGAAAGTACTAGAATCTTCCTTTTCCTGGAGACTCTAAAGATGCCAGAATGTTACTCAGACAGGTAAGCCAGTGACTCTTTTTCTGATATGCTAGGAGCACCCTTGGGAAACTAGCTTGGGAGATGTGATATAAAGATGTGAACCCTGTCCAGTAGATAAATATATATTCCTCTTCATCAAAGGTACTCTTGGGACGCAGTTATGCACTGTGGTATAATTGCCATTGTCTAAATATGGCCTGTGGAAACAGAGCTGCCAAGTGCATGGCTCTAGAGATGTATGACAATTGGAAAGATGCCACATACAAGTCTCAAAGACTACTCGCTGCCGTTCTAAAATGGTGTTTTAACAAATTCTTTATTCACATCAATAACTACCAGGGTTCTGATGCTGTTTCAGAGTGTTGTCCAACACACACACACACACAAAAAGGGCTATTTTTGTCCTACTTGTATCTCACTGCAAATAATGATGGCACTGCAGAGAAAATGCAATCTGTGCAGAGAAGCAACAGTATCACAGATGAAGTCCTGTATTCTTGCCTCACTCACAAGCAAAACATCTTTACCTGATATAAATGGGAAGACTAAAACATTCAGGGATATTAAAATATTTTTGTGAACAGCTGAGCTGCAGAGATGATCTCAGGACACAGCTGCCAGTCCTGACATACTAGCTGCGCCGCAGCTTTGGCTTACCTCAAAGGCTTCTCCCACTAAGATAAATGATGCTAACTGATGCCATCAATACCTTGGAGTATTGCCAACAAAAACTAGAACCCACAGGGCAAAGGCAGTACCTGTCACACACCACAGGTCATTCACTACCACTTTCTGTCACAGCTTCCATCTTGTTTACTTTTGATGCTTTACTGCTTTGCTGCAGGTGACATAACTGTGCTAAAAAGAATTTCTATTATCACTTTTCCTTAGAATGCCAATGCATATCCTGGCAACAGAAAAATGCTGGTATAAAAGAACACAGTTTCATCCACTTCACATTCTCCATTTTTAGGGAGCCAGTTATAACGAAATGGCAGAGTTGTAACTCGATGGCTGCAGCAGAGAGTTAGAAATGCAAGACTGGCTCCCTTCCGGTGTTAGTTAAAAGTTGTGTTTTTTTTTTCCAGAAATTCTGAATTCAGATAGTAGACTCATTTAAGGTTCTTACTAAATTTAAACAAAAAATAATTAGCTACACTGACCTTTGTGTGCTAAGTTTTTGTACTAGCAGTAAGTACAGCACATTTGGCGACAGTTCGACTAAAGCCCAAGGCAGGCATTCTCAGACTACAGTTATTTAAAACGGCATACAGGATCCTTATAAATGTAATAAAGGTGACATGTGAAATAACCTATAATTTCTATGAGCTTATGGTCAGTGTAGGCATGAGGATTATTCACTAGTGCTTCAATAAATGCAAACTGAGTGCTATGCTAATCAACTGACAGTTGATCACACCTAATTAGACAATCCACTAAACTGTATTGCCACTGATGAATGAGCACACTGAGAAGCAGCAGTTTAGCTTCTGTGATGGCATTTGCCACTGCATGCCTACACCTTTCTTCTTTTCCAATTCCTATCCCAAATAATGTTCTGTGACATGGCACCTAACCTGAGCACTTCTCTTTTCCAGAACCTGAGGCTTCATTAAATTATTTGGCCAGACTATTTTGTGCAGTTACTATAAAACTATGAATTATGTAGGATGCAGGCATGTGAAGTGCACACTTTTCATCGAGTAAATTATTTCTCTTCACGTCAGGCACCAAGATTCCCTTCCAGTTTTCCTTTGCTGACTTAGCAAGATACGTGGCTCAAGACAAAAAGAACATATCCCACCTTTTACACCACCTGCTCAACAGTATTGGCCACTGAGAAATAACACACCAGGATCACATCCTGCACCACCACCCAATAATGAAGGCATTTTTTCCCCTTTTGTGGGCTGTAAGACTCATTTGCCTCTTGCTTCTCTGCATCAGAAAAAAACTTGAATGATCTGTTGCAGGTCGTGAATGGGGAGAAATAAGAATTCGGGTTTTTTCTCCATAAAATATTATAGTTCTGAGTGACCAAGCAATCTGCAAATCACAGACATATACCAGGGAGTATCATCCCTCTTCACCATTTATGTTTGCCACCATACTGCAGTAGCAATTATAAGCCTGTTCTTCCATATTAAAAAAAAAATATATTAAGCTTTTACCTAACCATACAATGTATAAAATAATTCTACCGAATCACTATGTTTAATTAATACATATTCAAGAAAATGATTCACATTGTACACTGCTGTGAATATTAGTGTATCTTAGTTTTACCATAAAAATTCAATTCAAAATATTCACTTGTGATGAAGGAAAATGAGTTCCATGTAAGCTTGATGTCACAAAACATTCAATTGTGCTAAATTTGGCCTGTTCTTGCTGAAACCAGTGTGAATTTTACTTTATCCTACTCTATGTACAAGTGAAGCCAAGAGAAGGAAAGGGGAAGGGAGGAGAAGGGAAGTGTGACAACAGCTTTATTTCTGAATATCAGAAATAGAAAGAATAGGCAGTAAACGTTTTGTCACAGGGTATTTAAGGGTGCTTTTTCCCATGTGTGCCAGGAAGGTATAAGCCCGTAACACAGTGGCAAGACTTTGGTGCTCCTGACTGCAAAGCTGAATTAATAATTAGCAAATTGTTTCTCTCGTAGACTGTTCATCAGTATTTCTTGAGAAAAATACCTTTTTTTTTTTTCTTGGTGGCTTTTTCTGTCTGCAGGTTTCCTACAATACTGTGCATTTTTCCGAACCAAATAATTTTATCAGCTTGCAAGTTACTGGTGAAATCAGCTGTTGATATTTGAACATCAGCTGTCTCATTTGCAGGTTTTAGAAATTACTCTAATGAAACTACTCCCTTCAGTAGTGACAATACATATAGGACATGAATTCAGTTCAGACTGAGCTATCAGAGAGGCTTCAAGGAGTTTTGGTTCAGGTTGATAATGCTGCTGTTCATTCTATGGCCTCTACTCTTCAGCAACCTCCTTCTATTACCTCAGCAGCAGTTAATTCAGCTGTGGGAAAACAGCTTGGGTTTCTAAGATATGTAATTCCTAAGTAATGAAACCAGGAATCCTTACCTAACAAGGAAAGAGAGGCAAAGGCTTATTCAAAAAGCATGAACACGGTTCAGTTTCAAATCAAACTAAACAAAACCAGAAAACTCTGAGCCATTTTTTTTTTACGATTTTCTATCCCATGAATATTACTGTTATTTTGAACTCTGCAGTTGGGATTGAAAACAAAAATTCTTAATTACTCGTTTTTTTTCTTTTCAGATACACATTCTGAGATTTTGCCCATCCTTAGTGTAAATTTTATTAATTAACGAAAAATATTTCACGATAAAATATTAGTAAAGGCTGAAAATACAATGTAAAAGATAAGTTATTAGATCACAATGTAATCATAATGATTTGAATATTTGAATATAAGCAAGCTGGCTATTTAATTCTACTTTGCAGGGTCTGCCTTTTTATTTTTTACAAGTGTTGGTAAAGAGTAGAAGAGTTGCTTCTCTAGTTAGAAACTGCACATTTTTAAACTAGGATGAGGAAGTTTTATAAAGCCTAGCAATAGACTGAGTCTCTTAATTAGTTAATACATATGTGGCGCTATGTTTCTCAGATATACAGGAAAACTAAATATTAACAGATCTAAAATGACTTTGAGATGTCACCTTAAACCAGGGTGCATGCTTTGCTCTCCGTGAAGAAGACCAGTCTGAGAACTGGAGATATGAAAGCTCCACGGGCACAGCTAAGTTTTCTCCATTTTGCATTAAATGGTAATCAGAGTTTTGGTGAGAAGAGACAGTGAATTGCATTAACTGTTTATAAGGCACAGATCCACACTTAGAGAATCAAGTAGGGATTCTTCTGCGGAATCTCTGATACACAATTATACTTTGGGTCTATGGATGCTTGAGCAAGTGACTAGAATTTTACCTATTGAAATGAAATATTTTCACAAAAAAAGCATTTTGCTTGCCATCCTACACAAAAAAAAATTCTAAAATCAGCCCTCAGAAGTGCATGGTTAAAAACTCATTCATGCGCTAAAGAACGTTCAATCCATTCTAACTTATCTTTTACCAAGACTATGAGCTAAAGACAATAAGAATTCAGAGCTAATAGAGAAATACAAACAATAGCATGAAAACCATGACAGAAAGAAATAACTTGTGGATCAAACTGCAAGTTTAAGCCTGCTGGGTTAGCTCATGGGTAAAAAGGTAAGCAAAGATAAATGACCCAAGTTTTCTAAACAGAACTCGGCAACTGCACTCTTCCAGATACATTTTTCTGCTCATTACCTTCTTCTGAGTCACTGACCGTAGAACAAAGAATCGTAAGGAAATAAACAGCGTAAGTTGGGACTGTATGCTTGAGCTCAGGTAACATATTTTCTTTAGAACTGCCTGCTGAAACAGGAACTCTGCAGTTAGAGACAGGCTTGTCTAGGTTCTTTACTGCTGCAGGTCAGCGTGCAGCTCCAGGAGTATAGATCTATACAGACAGATTCATGAAGGAGAGCAACCTTAGTAGTTATTATTCCATCAGACTGGGACTCAGCACTCTTCAGTCTAAAGGGATTGAGAAAATTGCAGCAAGAAAGAAGTCTCATTTCATCGTCTGGAGTAGACGTGAAAACGATTAAACCAAATACCTTCTGACAGAATATTCTTTTACATTTCCTTTCAGCTCTCTTTTCACAAAATGAAGCAAATATCACACTGCCAGCCATACTATTGCTCTTAGATTTCTCTATTCTGCCCACCTAGTTCATTGGCTTATCTTTCCAATTTCTCAAAATTCTCCAAAATAATAAAGTTGATGATTAGACCAAGTTGTCCTTGATAACCTAGGGAAACTATTGTGCATGCTAAAAAATACTTCAGCCATATATGGGCCAAAATTTATTTAACATCTATTTTCTTTCAATGTGAAAAATACACAGTACTTTCTGGAACATGTTATCCTTTTAAAACCTACAAGTCACGTGGGTAGTACACAAGTATAACTTAGCAAACAGTTAATTAAAAATGTGGTGGAAATTTGTGCTCTTATTAAAGATAACACACTGGGAATGGTTAAGCCTGACTACCGGTAAAGCAGTGATTCATCGATCATTGCCCTGGAGTATATCATATGCTCCTGAGAAGAATGGTAGATGCTGACTAATTTGACAATAAACACCATATTAAATGAATGCCTTATCAAAAGCAGAAAGCATTACAAAAATTACAATGCAGTCTAGTTTGTGGATTCTTTTTCTGAAGAAGTGACAGCATGGTAGTGCAACCCACCCTCCTCTGGCCACCCGGTACTTGGCGCAATTCCACATCCCTGGGCTGCATACAAACATAGGACAGATCAGGTATGAATTGCAAAAGATAAAGGACCAGAGCATTAAGGTACTCCCTTAATGTGTCTGGCTCGTCCTTCCCCTGTTGCTTGCAACTATCACTCCCTGACAGCCTAATACATCTGTACCTGGATCAAGGCACAAAGGGAGAGGATACCAGAACTTGCAGATCTAGCAACTTCTGGACTTGCACAACTGGTGGAAAATCCTGGAATATTCCATCGTCCAAACTGGGTCGAAGTGAAAAAATACCTGATGAAAGTCAATTATCTTGGACCCTACACACAGTGATTTTAGCAAGACCCTTTGAGCTCTTCTGGATCGCAGTGCACTGTGACCAGCAACTCCCCTGAGCTGGGACGCCGCTCAGGCAACACCTTGAGAATTGGAAGGCCAGGGCAAGTCAACTCCCCATTGATTCCCAGTTATCGCCCGCTGAGAAATTCTGATGCTTTGTGAGTATTTGCTCTAAACTCGAAGATGGAAAATCTAACTATAGGTGAGCCTCTCTCTTTCATCCACCTCTCTGTATACACACAAGCTCTTACAAGTGTGGATGTTCTTATATTTTACTGCATCCAAATATTCGTCCGTGCATGGGAACCTGTCGACTCATTGGAGTTGCACATTGTGAAGGGACCTTTTGTCCTAATAGTTAAAATTTGGGTGTAGGTATGTATGTGGCCCCTTAAGTGTTGCGTGTTTGTATGTTTGTCCTTATATGTATATGTACTGATTTAGGATACCTTATAGTAAGTTAGTGTGACTCTTGCCATCTTCTAATCTGTAATTAAGTCGCTGTTCAATTATTTTGTTAAATCACTTTGTAAATCCTTAAATCAATTCATGATTAAGTGCTACTAAAACTTAACTCTTGATCTACCTCGAATCATTAATAAATTTTAAATTGCTACTAAATCATAGCCATGTCAAATACTTCCATCTGCAACAGACAGTTAAGAAACGGTCATCTGTTTTCAGGATCATCCACTTCCATGCGTTGATATAAAAGGGACAGGGTGCTGGAATACAGTTCTAGTGTCCGTCACATACATTTCATATTTTCTTGATATAGCACCCAAATGATTTACTAATATTTACGGGAATGAACTGTACATTTATGTCTTGTATTCACTTATATGTCAGATACTCATCTGTGCAAGGTCTTCCTTCTGTAACAGTTGCAACTTTTGACTTGGAAATTGACTTAAAACCTACAGCTGACCGTTCCAAAAGAGTACATTGCTCAGTTAAATCTCCTTTTAGGACATATAGGGTGTTTTTATCTCAATTTCTTAAAAGAAATAGTCAGGGAGAATAAGTAACTTGCACAATGTCATAAAGATAAAAGGATCTGAATACAGAAGACAGGGTCTAACACTTTTGGTGTAGGCTTTTCTACTTATTTAAAAATTTGGGATCTGGCATTAATTAGTCTCAGTTATGCATGTGTACAGACATAAGTGTAAAAGGCTGAAAGATCACATGATGGAAGTCCACATCTTTTATGGTACTAATGGTCTATACTCTAGCAAGAATTAATGACACAGATAGACAATCATGATGGTAGACATGATGGGCACTCCTGGTGGCTTTAATCCATACTCCATAATATACAGTGACAATGGTCTGGACAAAATTAACAGGGAGAACACCTGAGATGCAGATAATGGAAAAACAACATGAACCAGCCTGAAGAACTCTCATCAAGTGGCTCTACAAGCTCAGCTGCTTGGGACATTTATATTCAACTGAGTAGTGGCGGGGGATGGAAAGTGGGGAGTGGCAGTGCCCCGCAAAGAGCAATTAACACTGCCGAAGTGAGCTAAGAAATCTTCACAGTGTTTGAGTCAGTGGTAGGAAAAACTTGTCACAAGAACTGAGTCCTGTGTTTATATCGGTTACAAACAGAATGCAAACAGTCTCCACCCATGAACTTGTAACTGATTTTGAGAGCAGAGGCTTACACTGCAGACTGTAGGAGTTTCACATACGAAAAATATCTGCTGTTAGTAAACCACTCATGGCTGAGTATGACTTGACCACACCTCAATATCAGAGACTAAATTGACATTAGATACAAGGGTGGAAAGAAGAATGCCTAAATCTTCCTTGCATGCAAGCTTCAGTATTACTGTTTGCTTTAATGTAAATATTATGGATTTAGCATCCCTACAAATGTTCAAAAACGTGAAGGCAAATAATTTTTAGGAGGACTGAGGTGATTTTCGTAAGTGCAACATATCCCCAGGGGGCATCATCCCATGAATAAACGTAGTCCATGCATTGACAGATCACCAAAATACACGACATGAGGTTTGTAGTAGCACATCGACATTTCTCCCATTGTGATGTAACAACAAGAATGAGAGATTCTTCAGCGGAAAGTCAATCCTGACATAGTTTTCCCTTCTCAGTTCTGCAGATACGTTCTGTCACAACAAGCGTAATTTCATCTATGAGTGTTTTTGACCCTGCTATCTACCATTTCCAACAGACTGATATGTAAAAAAAATATTCCTATAAAGACATGGGAAGTCTTTGCTTTAATAACAGGAATCCTTAGTCATTTTAAAAGGTCAAAATTATAAAAATACAGTATCCTAGGGACATACGATTGTGCTTTTCAGCCTTCAAAAGTATTTGTGTTAACCTATAAAACTGAAATTAAAATTTAACAAATTTTTCACGCTATTCCAGCACCCTTTTGTTTAATATACCTGCTTTTCCATAAGGCAGCAATTTCCTCTCCTTCTCGTTTTTGGTGTAATCTTAAAAACATCAGATTACCAAAGTTTATTTTGTTAAACAGATTGTGGATGTAGGTGACATGGTTGTTTTTAGAGTATGAAATGAAAAAGAAGTTGGAACTTATCGATAAGTAAGAAGAACAAAAGTTGAACTATCAAATCACTTCAATCCATTTTCAATTTATCAAAATCCATTTCTGTAATTAAAAAAACAATCATTCTTTCTTGATGCTCATCACTAAACATCTTTTCATAGAAAGACCTAGAAAGAGAGACTTCTAATATCCTTATCAGCAAAATATATATATATATATATATACACTCAGGCTCTCTCCCATGGCAAGCTGTGGGATGACATGCCA
>NW_009647211.1:2953907-2960571 GCF_000708025.1 Charadrius vociferus
CCCTGAACTTTAGGAAAGCAAACTTCCAGCCATTCAAGGAGTTAGTCAATAGGACCCCCTAGGAAACTGCCCTCAGGGAAAAGGGATCAGAACAGAGTTGGCAGATCTTTAAGGATGCTTTCCATAGAGTGAAAGAGCTCCTCCCCAGGTGCAGGAAATCAGGAAAGGAAGGTTAGAAACTGGCATGGCTGAGTCGAGACCTGCTAGTCAAACTAAATGGCAAGCCCGAAACCTGGCAAGGGACACCAAGAAAAATGAGAAGGGCTTCAACAGGTATGTCAGCCAGAAAAGGAAGGTTAAAGAAAGTGTAGCCTCCCTGATGAGGAAGACTGGCAAACTGGTAACAATGGATGAGGAGAAGGCTGAGGTACTCAACAACTTTTTTACTTCAGTCTTCACTGTCGATCACTCTGCTGACACCTGTCGAACAAATAGACCTCAAAGTAGAGACTGGGGGAGCAAAGTCCATCCCACTGTAAGAGAAGATCAGATTTGTGATCACCTGAGGAACCTGAACATACATAAGTCTCTGGGACCTGACGAGATGCACCCCAGAATCCTGAGATAATTTGCTGATGTAGTTGCCAAGCCACTCCATGACATTTGAAAAGTCGGAACAGCCAGGTGAAGTTCCCAGTAACTGGAAAAAAGGAAACATTGCACCCATTTTTAAAAAGGGTAGAAAGGAGGACCCTGAGAACTACCAACCTGTCAGCTGCACCTATTTTCTTGAGAAGGTCATGGAACAGATCCTTCTAGAAGCTATGCTGAGGCACAGTGAAGACAGGGAGGTGATTTGAGACAGCCAGCATGGCTTCACCAAGGCCAAATCACGACTGGCTAATCCAGCAGCATTCTATGATGGTGTGACTATATCAGTGGACAAAGGAAGAGCCATGGATGTCGTCTATCTGAAATTCACTAAAGCCTTTGACACCGTCCTCGAAAACATTCTTCTCTCTAAATTGGAGAGATATGGATTTGATGGGTGGACCGTTTGGTGGGTACGAAATTGGCTGAATGGTCACATCCAGAGACCAGATGGAGATCAGAGACGAGCGGTTTCCCTCAGGGGTCTGTACTGGGAATAGCACTGTTTAATATCTTCATCAATGTCGTACACAGACGGATCAAATGCACCCTCAGGTAGCTTGCAGATGACACCAAACTGACTGGTGCAGTTGACACACCTGAGGGATGGAATGCCATCCAGAGGGACCTGGGCAAGCTGGAGAAGTGCTCCCATATGAACCTCATTAGGCCCAAGAAGGCCAAGTGCAGGGTCCTGCACCTGGGTCAGAGCAACCCCGGAATCAACAGAGCATGGGGGATGATGGGACTGAGAGCAGCCCTGCCGAGAAGGACTTGGGGGTACTGGTGGATTGAAAGCTGGACATGAGATGACAATGTGTGCTTACAGCCCAGAAAGCCAACCGCATCCTGGGCTCAACCAACAGAAGTGTGGTCAGCAGGTTCGAGCAAGGTGATTCTCCCCATCTGCTGTGCTCTGGTAAGACCCCACCTGGAGTACTGCATCGAGCTCTGGAGCCCTCAGCACAGGAAAGACAGGGACCTATTGCTGTGGGTCCAGAGGAGGCACACAAAAATGATCAGAGGGCTGAAACACGTCCCCTATTAGGAAAGGCTGAGAGAGCTCGGTTTGTTCAGCCTGGAGAAGAGATGGCTGTGGGAAGACCTTACTGCAGGCTTTCAATACTTAAAGGGGGCTTATAGGAAAGATGGGGACAGACTTTTTAGTAGGGCCTGTTGCGATCAGACAAGCGGTAACAATTTTAAACTAAAAGAGGGAAGATTCCGACTAGCTATAAGGAAGAAGATTTTTTCATTGAGTGTGGTGAAACACAGGAACAAGTTGTCCAGCAAGGTGGTAGATGTCCTATCCCTGGAAACACTCAAGGTCAGGCTGGACAGGACTTTGAGCATCCTGATTTAGTTGAAGATGTCCCTGCTCATTGCAGGGGTATTGGACTACGTGATCTTTGCATGTCCCTTCAAACCCAAACTATTCTATGATTCCATGATACATAGTAATATTAAAACATTATTGAAACTGAAAAAGGTCAGCTTTTATATATATTTTCCACTTGTACTTGAAATTGCAGTGCAGAAGTGACAAATATTTTAAAAATCCTCCAGCTAAAACATACTTATTTCTTAACTTACTTATTAGCAAAGGCAGTATAAAAAGCAGTAAATCCTAATTAGCCTAGAATGAAGGCACCTGTTAGATTCTGTGCCAGATGGCTTAGACAGCCGGGCAACCAAGGATTAAATATTTTTTGTATTTAGTTTCAGTCAAATAGGAACGTCCATGAGTTACAACCTTGCACTTCAGACTCTCAAATCGCTTACCAAAGGATAAGCATGCCGAGTTACAGATACTCGTCCTTAGCTTTTGTTTAATTTCCAAAAGCATAGAGTGTCAGTGACCAAAGCATAAGCATAACCTTCCTTCCAGGATTTGAATCAGAGTTCTCAGATATCAATTTACAGCTTTTGCCTGACTCCAGTTTACAGTTCCGCAAATGGATCTGGCAATAACAGCGCACCACAGATGGAGAGAAAAAAACAATCAAGTGAGCCATAGCAGTATTTACTGAGAAAAAGAAAGAACATTCTTGAAACAAGATTTTGAGAGAGAAGAAAGCAGTCAAGAAGGATAGATTGAGAAGATGTCCTACAAACTGGTTGTAAAGAGGTGACCTGAGGCATAAGACCATGGTAGCCTCCACTGAGGGGACAAGGTAAAATCTGAATTTGAGAGAAGGTGGGTAGGGAAATTGCAAGAAGGCTGAATAAAATTTCAACCAAAGACAATGCTTGGAGGCAACATCTACATAGCGGAAGTGTGGAAGAACAAGTACAGACCAGCTGAAATGATGGCAGAAAACACTCAGCTAAAGAGCTGCAAAGGAGTAAAGAGAGATAGTGGAAGCCTTGAGGACAGAGCCGGCAACATGGCCAAAGAACAGGCAATGAAGGCACTATGGCTGGTATGAAGATGCAAACTGCAGTCGTGTCACTTCAACTTGGAAGAAGTTCATTAAGTTCTCATTTCTAGGTCCTTGTGTGAGACACAGCATTGCAAATGCATGTGGGTGAGACAGTTTGGTTAAAATAGCTCTGAGAAATACTAAGCAGCAGCTGCTGGCCTAAATTTCTAGAAGAGGTAGGACGATAGTGCTGTTCAGTCAGTGAGAGCATGAATGGATAAAGTCTGCTTGGTAAGAATGACACACTTCAAGGCTACCCAAAAGGAGTAAGCACAACACTGAAAGAGGCAAGAGGGGTGAGCATGGAGATAAAAGCATGCATCAAAAACCACCGGGAGTATTTATGACTAAATCAATGGAGAAAAGGGAAGGAAGCAGTAGAAATGTTGGGACTGACAAGCCACAACACTGACTGGTGAGGGAAGTGAAAAAAGAGAAAGCCGTGAGAAAGGGAACAAGGCAACATAGAACACAACCAAAAGGATTACTCTGGATCACATATTAAGAAAAGTGAAAGTGGGGCTTCACTAAAATAAGCAACCCAGGGAGCCAGTCTACAGTCTCTTCTAGGTTTGCCATGAAGAAGAGAGTAGTCAGAACATGGTGTTCAAAAGCAAACAGAAAATGGAAAGTGGGGAAAGAGCAACAGAGAAAACTGCTGTCCAGTCCGTTTGCAGATAATCAGACAATTTGAATGGCTGTAAATCATTACAGGGCCATTAATGTTAATGGAACTGCCCCTTTGTGCCAATTAATGCACGGAGCAGGGACTCGGGAATACTGGTGCAGCTGGCTAGCAGGAAGGCATCCTAATCGACAACTTTTAGAAATACCAGGCAAGAAATTTGGAGGAAAGGTGAAAGATGCAGAAAACTATAATCCAGAAAACAGTTTTCTTGGAGGACTGAAAGTGATACTCCAGCTCTAAATTTAGTTTGGACAGATTTGTATCCATCACCATTAAGAACCATATGCAGAGTTATTTAAATGTGGCATCAAAAATATTCTAAGTGTTCACTTATACTCCATCTCCAGCAAGATGACTTATTTCTCCGTGAGGTTGAGACAGATTAGCTCAGGTAATACAGTACTTGTACTTTAGAGGCATACGTTACTGAAGGGCTGGAATTTGAGAATGGACGCACCACCCTGCTAACAAAGACATTCACCAAAGTTACCAAAAAGATAACTCTTTTGAGACCTGAGAAGGACAAATATATCAAGAGCCAAGCAACAAGACTGTAAACCTAAAACCCACCTGCTTGAAAAGTTATTTTGAGATGGTTTGCTGAAACTGGTCCTGGTTCTCTGCTGTGTACACAGTGATGAACAAATTTTGTAACTGTACAGCTCGCACTGAAAGAAGGTCCAAAACTCCATGCAAACTAGGTATAACAGAATATTTGTGATTTAGGACTCAAAAGGTCCAGATTTTTGACAAACAAGATACACCACTCAGCCAATTGTCAAGATTTGTCAAACATCAGCTTCCAATCAAACCTCTTCTGTTTGAAATGCTTACAGGAATTTGGTGGGACGGACAACACCGGATGGACTCTTTCTCTTTAGGGGCTTGAATGCCTTTATACAGAATATTCTAAGGGTCTCATGATATTTTATGTATGTAATGACCCACAAATCCTGTACACTATTCTCATCTTCATGTAGTGACCCAGGAGACCAAGTAGGGTGAATATTTCCAAACCTGCGCTTCTCAAGTTATGTCTGTATTGCCATGATGCATGAACTTGTATGAAAAAGTATGACTGCCATTGCCATCAGCAGCTGAGATGAGAATTGTGCAATGAGGCTGCAAATTAATATAAATTTACATAATTAAGTACTTAAAGGCTGAAATGCTATACTATGATTTAAAGAAGTTAGAATAGTTATGCAATGATTAAATTGATCTGTATTTTAAAACCTGAAAATACCAGGAGACTCAATTAATATAAGTAGCTCATCCGAAATATTTGCCAAAAGAAAATGATTTTGTAAATGTATTTTCTGTAATGAAACTAAATTTTAGCCATGTCAAACGATTCAGCAGTGAGGCTGTAAGTGACCATATTACCTAACAAAAAATATAAGCTAGAGAAGAAAAAAGACTTTACTACATTCCCTTAGGAAATGAACTTGCAACCAAATGGTCATAAGGGAGATGTGTCAGTTAATTAATTAGCACAATTGGCAAATACATGGGTTAATTGTGGGAATGTACAAATCCTCACTCTGAAAGCTAATTTGCTTCATATGCAATCATGTGAAAGATAAGGCAATAATTTTGTGGCTGTTATATAAACAGACATTATATTCTAACCCAGAGCATCTGCTAATCAATTACACAGCCTAGCAATAAAATTGTTTCTCTCCAGTAAAATTCGTTTTAGTATTTTGTTTAATAAGATCTAGGAAGGGAGAAAACCTTACAAGAACAACCTTTACCACAGAAGATTGGCCAAAACTGATCCAGTATATTCTTACTATAGATGTCAAGGAAGAATTTTGTCAGAATTACAAACTACTGAGCTGTAGTACTTGGCTTTTCCCATTACATTAACAGATCCTTGGTAAGCAACTAAGTCATTATGTTTGTGTACATCACGTACAACTAATGGATATAGCAGCAGGTATCATTAAAAAAGATGAGCCAGTAAGAGCAAAAAATAATTTTTTCTTTCATTTCTGGAAAACAATAATACCTTTAAAAATTAAAACTGTTGCTAAGAATTTGAGTAATTAGGTTGCACCAGGCCTTTTAAGTCTATTTGAACAAAAAAATGCAAGAGTACGTTTTGGTTTGATAACTTCTATTTTCTTGTACAAATGTCTTCCATGATATGTTATTTATGATATACTTGAGCCCTTTTCCCAACACTTTTCATTTCCTATCATATTTCTTAATCTTTTTTTTCTTCTTCCTTTTTTTTTTTTTCTATTAAATGTGCATTATATGAAAAGACCTAGAAAAATCATGGCCCAGTAATGTAAACCAGTATTTTCAGCTTTTTAACACCACTGCAAATCCCTGGAGATTTCTGGAGGACTCATCTTGCAGGTACTACTCACTATCTTAGTTATAACCAACTGCCTCTACAGCTAGTCAGATGATGGTTAGTTGTTGAGTGAAAAGGCACTGTAGCAGATTGTTGTCTTCCATATGTTGGAAACACAGCAGAGAAGAAAAGTTACCTGTGGAGAACAACTCTCTGTGTTTGCTTATGTATTAACTCACATATTTACAAAAATCTTATGTATTCATGCAGAACAAGCACAGTCTTTTTTTATAGTGTCTAATCATGAGATGAAAAACATGAGGATTTTGAATGTTATAAACATCTAAAAGGACAGAATGAGCATGTATTTTATATAGGTTTCTTTAAGGGACTTTTGTTTATGGATTCTTTCTTGCAAAAAGTGCAATTTAAAAATGCAGATATTCATCATTTGGGAGCTATGGTATTGCAGAAAAAGGTAGGACGATCTATCATTATGTTTAGATGGAGATACTTGACAAACCCTTCTACCTGTATAATTACAAAGATCCACCCTGCATTTTCATGGGCCTTCACCTAACACTTTCTCAGTTTTCAGGCGCGTGGAAAGTAGACACATACCCTAACTCAGCAGCCCTACAGGTATCCATTCCT
>NW_009647211.1:2960615-2975679 GCF_000708025.1 Charadrius vociferus
TGTTTCATTCTGCAGAACAGGGGAACACTGAATGCACTGCAGTCATCCAAAGGAAATATAACAATGCCATCCAAGAACAGAAATGAAGAAAGGAGCTTAATTTCCCATTTGTGCTCCAAAGACTGTATTAGGCTCTCTGTAAAATATACAAGTAATCTTCAGGGCTGTGAATTGTCTCACATTCCTTTGGACCTCTTTGAATCTTTCAGCCCCTCACTTTGACAACCAGAAAGGACGACGGGTAAGGATCTGGCCCAGGAAACAGGAATATGCAGAACAAGGATAGAGATCCTGGTGCATGTTCTGAATAAAAGGAGAGCAGGTGAATGGTTACAGCTGTACTGACTTCAGAAAATTGGTACGTGTTGTTTTATACTTTTTGTAGACTCTGAGGCAGAACACAAGCCTGAGTCACCTGTGGGCATCCATAAAGGATGAGGCCCTAGAGAAATTTCACCCTAAGAATCTGAGGTACCCACAGAAGTAAGACATGACCAGAATTGGGCAGCCATTGGACAAGAGGTTAGGGAATCACAGTTTTAGACTGAGATGACTGAACTGCACAGAAGTCTTCTCTTTACATGAGCCTCTCTTTACAGCCGAGCCAAACTTGTTAGCTTTTTAAGAAAATACTACCATGAAAGACATGGCAAAGACAAAGGTAATACTTCTTTTAGACTAGCTATATGGAGAGTATGACAAAAAAACCCACACAGAATCACAGAATCACAGAATTTTCAGAGTTGGAAAGGACCTCTAGAGATCATCTAGTCCAACTCCCCTGCTAAAGCAGGACTGCCCAGAGCACATTACTCAGGACTGCATCCAGGCGGGTTTTGAAGATCTCCAGAGAAGGAGACTCCACCCCCTCCCTGGGCAGCCTGTGCCACTGCTCTGTCACCCGAACTGTAAAGAAGTTTTTTCGTGTGTTGGAACGGAACTTCCTATGTTCCAACTTGTGTCTTTTGCCCCTCGTCCTGTCTCTGGGAACCACCGAGAAGAGTGTGGCTCCATCCTCCTTCAACCCACCCTTTAGATATTTGTAAGTAGTAATAAGGTCTCCCCTCAGCCTTCTTTTCTCCAGGCTAAAGAGTCCCAGCTCTCTCAGCCTTTCCTCATAAGGGAGATGCTCCAATTTTTCCTTCTTTCTGTTTTCTTCCAAAATAATAAAAAATATCCTCTGGGAGCACACTAATTCCCCTGTGGGATTTTGCTCTGCAGCAAGTATTCTTTAAAACGTATCAACAAAAAACTATGAACTGCATTTAAGGCCATTACTCGACTTAATTACTTTTTTCTTTGGCATTTCAGAGACTCCATAAAGCTAAGGGCAAAAAATAAGTTTCATTGAAAATGTTATAAAAAGTAAAATTGCACAGGAGGATGCAGCAGACCAAAAGCATATTAAGTAAGAAAGTCCTTTACAGCCAGTTAAAGTTCAGCTAAGGCAATGCCTCTGGCATAGCCTGTGCAAATGATTCCACATACCAGCTACAACTGCAGCAGAGAGGAAGGCAGCTCAATCCATCTTCATTTTATATTAAGAAACTGGACTCCAGGGGATCGCCAGACCATACATCTAGTCCTTTGCTGAGGCGTACCTACCTCCAATAGATTTCTTTTTATGAGGACCGAGTTTCTCCTTAAAGGTAGCCAGTGTTTTTTGTCTGCATTATCCTAACCAAAAAGCTACTCCACAGGGACAGTGCTGCACAACGCAGTTGCCATACACAACGTGCTGGAGTCATAAAATTCACTGTATTTGTACTCTGGGGTCTGCTACAACACATACCTTTCACAGATATCAGAACAAACATCAGTTACCTTGTGCTGGTCTTGGGGCTCAAGGGGGCACCTCAGTTGTTACTGCCTACCTGATGCAACACTATTTAAATCATACCATGTGGCCTCCTCTGTATGTCACCTTCCTGCATACTTGCTGTGTAATCTTTTGTCATCCATTAACATCTCAGTAAGGCTGGAACAGTTCAGATTCACCAAGAGACAGAAAAACAAGAAATCAAGCACTAATTCTTAACTATTCCCGTAACTATTCCCCTCCACTGTGCTTGAAAGCTGTCAATGGATGTGTGATACTACAAATCCAACTTTTGAAGCTTTGTGCTCTTCCTTGCCAAATCACTTGTTTAAGAGGAAGACAACTACTTGACAAAGTTTTACCTATTTTATAAGAAAAATCAAAAGCCAAGCTAATTCTGGCTAGGCAAAAGCACATTTAATTGCAGAACCTAAGAAAAGAACAATATTCAGTAGGGACAACCTCAAAGGATTGTCTGGGAGGAGAAACAGAGCTGGAAAATACTGCAAATAATTGCAAATCCCAGTATGTGACCATTTTACAGAATAAACTGCAAAATAAAATCAAGGATGGCAACTCAGCTAACAATAAAAGTTGAAGGTAATAAAGTAACAGTTTTGACGACAGTGCAGATTGGATTTAGGATACTACTTATGCTACAGTGCCTTGAAATTTTTCCCCTAGCAGAAGTAACTAATTCATGGCGATGGCTATGGCATAAGTTCCACAACTCATACCAACCCATGCTGCCCTATAGGTAGTTGCCTACAAAAACTATGTAGAAATTTCTCATGTTTCTTTGAGACTCCATATGCCTGCAAAACTATTTGATATGTTTCCTTGTGGGCTTCTTTATTCAAAGGATGCCTATGTGTCCCAACCTCATGATGAGACCACTACAAAAATATGCATGCTTCCTTATTAGACAAACACGCAGGAGTATGTCATGACATAAGAATCAGAACTTAACATTGGACCAGAAACTCTTTGCGATAAGGAAGGGTGTCAAAAAGGGAGAGAATAAATTAAAGCAGAACCACCCTCACAATTAAGTTCAACAAGGCCAAGTGCAAGGTCCTGAACATGGGATGGGGCAATCCCATGCACAATTACAGGCTGGGCAGAGAATGGATTGAGAGCAGCCCTGAGGAGAAGGACTTGGGGGTATTGGTTGATGAGAAGTTGAACATGAGCCAGCAGTGTGCACTCGCAGCCCAGAAAGCCAACTGCATCCTGGGCTGCATCAAAAGAAGTGCGGCCAGCAGGTTCAAGGGAGGTGATTCTGCCCCTATCCTATGAAGATAGGCTAAGAGAGTTGGGGTTGGTCAGCCTGGAGAAGAGAATGCTCTGGGGAGACCTTATGGTGGCCTTCCAGTACCTAAAGGGACCCTGTGTGAAAGATGGAGAGGGACTCTATCAGTGACTGTAGGAATGGACAAGTGGGAATGGCTTTAAACTGGAAGAGGGTAGATACAGACTAGATATCAGGAAGAAATGCTTTACACTGAGGGTGGAGAGGCACTGGAACAGGTTGCCCAGAGAAGTTGTGGATGCCCCATCCCTAGAGGCGTTTAAGGCCAGGCTGGATGGGGCTTTGAGCAACCTGGTCTAGTGGGAGGTCTCCCTGCCCATGGCCCGGGGGTTGGAACTAGGCTATCTTTAAGGTCCCTTCCAGTTCTGTTCCATGATTAAAAGAGACCTAAGAATCAATGGCATGAAAGACAGAAAATTTAATGCAACTGTTAGGCATTTTCCACAATGTCCAGACACTGATTTTCCTTCTACTACTCTGTTTCAATCTACTCTTCTGCCTCCCCCCACCAAACTCTTACTGACTGTGAAAATATCACATGATATTGCTGATTACACTCGACATTTCTTAATTTAGACTTGAGGAAAACTTTCCTTTTCTTTTTTAATCTCCATCACAACACTGAAATTATTACCTTACTGTTTCTTATGCAGTCATTTGTATCTATTCTTTAATCTGAAATGAATATGGAAATTTATTTATGCATAGGCTTAGCATGATTGGTTAAAATGGAAACCAAAAGAGAAGCAAACAAACAAACAGAAAAAAAAACCAAACCAAAAAACCAAACTTGGGTTTTCCCTGGCTTCCTCCTGCTGCTGCTATTTACACAGTATCTTAAATTCATAATAATTAAAAATCATCATTCAGCTGCCTCTCCCCCAAGATTAATTTACAAGCAAGTAAAGCTTCTTTGCTTTTTAGCTATTAATTTTTAAGAAGACATATAGAACACTTTTAAAATTTATTTCTATATATATGCTTTTCATTTGCCTTTTTTTTTTTTAATTTTTTAAGAAGAATAAGAGCCTGGGGAGGTCCCTGCTGAATGGAAGCTAGCCAGTGTTATTCCAATTTACAAGAAGGGAATGAAGGAAGACACAGGAAACTACATAACTGTTAGTCTAACCTCAGCTCCTGGAGAAATTATGGAGAAGATCATACTGGGTGCTATTGGAAGGCATTTAAAGAACAATGCAATCTTCAGGCAAAGTCATCACACCTTCACAAAGGGAAAGTCCTGTTTAACTAATTTAATATTCTTCTACACACCCACCCTGCAGATGAAGAGAAGGTGGTGGATGTAGGTTTCTCTGGATTTTAGTAAGGCTTTTGATACTTTTCCTCACAGCACCCTTTTGGACAAGTTGTCCAACTGTGGGATGAGCAGGTACACTGCTTATCTGCATACTGCCGGTACACTGAACTGGCTAAACAGCAGGGCTCAAAGGGCTATAATGAATGGGGTTATGTCTGGCTGGTGACCGGTCACCAGCAATGTTCCTCAGGGCTCAATTCTAGGGCCAGTTCTGTCCCATAATTTTATCCATGATCGGGATACGGGAGTTGAATGCCCCATTAGCAAGTTTGCTGACAATACAAAACTGCAAGGTGCTGTTGACTCTCTTGAGAGACAAGAGGCCTTGCAGAGGGTTCTAGATAGATTGGAGCATCAGGCATCATCAATGGTGTGAAATTTAACAAGACCAAATGCTGGATTCTGCATCTGGGATGGAGTAACACTGGACACAAGTATAAATTGGGAGAGGAGCATCTGGAGATCAGCCCTGCAGAAAGGGACCTGGGGGTGCTGGTCATCAGCAGGCTCAGCACTAGTCAGCAGTGTGTCCTGGCAGCCAAGACGGCAAACCGCAACCGGGGGTACAGCAAACACAGCATAACCAGACGGTCAAAAGAGGTGATCATCCCACTGTATTCAGTGCTGGTGCGGCCTCACCTTGAGTGCTGTGTGCAGTTCTGGGCCCCACAATTTAAGAAGGATATGAAGGTGCTCAAATGTGTCCAGAGGAGCGAAACACAGCTGTTGACAGGGCTGGAAGGCATGTCCTGTGAGGAGCAGCTGAGGACTCTGGGTTTGTCTAGTTTGGAGTGAATGAGGGGAGACCTCATTGCTCTCTACAGCTCCCTGAAGAGGGGAATTGGAGAGGGAGGTGCTGAGCTCTCCTTCCTGGCATCCTGTCACAGGATGCGTGGGAATAGTTCAAAGCTGTGCAAGAGGATGTTCAGACCTGACATTACGAATCATTTATTTACAGAGAGGGTGGTCATGCACTGGAACAGGCTTCCTAGAGAGGTGGTCGATGCCCCAGGCCTTTAAGCGTTTAAGAAGCATTTGGACAATGCCCAATAACATGCTTTAACTTTTGGTCAGCCCTGAATTGGTCAGGCAGTTGGACTAGATGATCATTGTAGGTCTAGCTGAACTCAACTCTTCTCCTCTTCTCTCCTTTTCTCTCCTTTTCTCTTCTCTTCTCTTCTCTTCTCTTCTCTTCTCTTCTCTTCTCTTCTCTTCTCTTCTCTTCTCTTCTCTTCTCTTCTCTTCTCTTCTCTTCTCTTCTCTTCTCTTCTCTTCTCTTCTCTTCTCTTCTCTTCTCTTCTCTTCTCTTCTCTTCTCTTCTCTTCTCTTCTCTTCTCTTCTCTTCTCTTCTCTTCTCTTCTCTTCTCTTCTCTTCTCTTCTCTTCTCTTCTCTTCTCTTCTCTTCTCTTCTCTTCTCTTCCTTCCCTTCCCTTCCCTTCCCTTCCCTTCCCTTCCCTTCTCTTCCCTTCTCTTCCCTTCTCTTCTCTTCTTTTCTCTTCTCTTCTCTTCTCATAGAAGGTCATGCCTAATCACATGATCCAGATGCTGGGATCAAGAAAAAACATCAGATCTCTCTATAAATCATGACAGTTGAGAACAACAAAGACATGAAAAGGAGATAACAAAATTATCTGCCAGTATTTCTTTCTTATTTTGGACGATAAGAAAATAATAGCCAATGTTTAGGACAAGTCAGTAGTATGTCTATTGCCTTGAAAGGTAACAACCCTTTACTATAGCCACAGCCCCCTCACAAATGTAGATGCTGCCTACTCTTCATCTACCTGCTGGCAAGAAGAGGTTCTTCTTTCATGCCTGAGACCCTCTTTATCGTTCTGCACTTCTAAAGCAAAAGAGAACCATTATGTTATATTATTGTAGCCTTTTATACACAAATGCATTGACACACAGAATCCATTGCTAACCAGACTGCTAAGTGAAAAATAACTGGTATTTACAGCTTATTTAGACGGGATTTGTATAATGGAAGAGAGCATCTAAAATGTATGATTCTTTTATTATCTGTTGCTCTCAATAACAGTACTCTTTTCAGATAATTTTATACTTGAACTTTTTTCTAGTGCATCTCAAATCCGGCACACGTCTCTTTCCAGTTATTCACCTTCTACCCACACACAAACCATACCATTTAGTGTGCTTCCATTTTTCTGGAAGCCTGAATTTGGTTGTTAGATCAACAGCACAGACTTCTCCAGCTGGATTAAAAAAAGTGGTACACCACAGCTACATGGGAACAACAGAATTACTCTTCTACAAAAGATTTAAGAAAAAAGCCGTCATCCAGCACAAACCAGACCTATTTTGCAGTGCTGTTCTGACCATGGTGCAGTAACACAGTCAAGGAATGCAATTGATGCAGAGGAAAGGAGAAAACATCTTGGCAACAGTCTGCCTTGAGATGTGGCAATGGCTGAGAGGAAGCAGGGAGTAGTGTGGACAGAAGCTTTAATCCACAGCTATACTACTACAATAAACATTAATAGAAGCAATAATCAGGCTCATTGACTACCAGAGTGAAATAAAAAAAGGCATCTCTAGCCACCCTTATCTTTCTCAACAGTAAAAACCCAGAAGAAAGTTCATGCATTGGTGGTTATAGATGAAACTTATCTCTACAGCGTGTGCCTCCAGAAACACAGAAGTAGAAATGATTTCAAACATAGTTATTATCCTGATAAAATATTCTTCATTAAGCATTACCTTAATATTCTATGCTTTACAAGATATTGATGCACTATACATTTTGCTCAATTTAAGCAGAACATTTTATAAAAGATGGCATTTGTGTTTACTAAGCAATAATTAATAACCAGTGATTCTGGTGAGTTGCGTCTAAATGCATTCCCATGAAATTTTGCTGTGTATACATCATGCAGTTACTAATTAACTGGAATTGCAATTTTAATCTGCACAAACAAACATTCAATGCAAAACAATCCCTTGTGTGATCTACCTTTACCATGGTATTAACTGAGTTCAGCTCTGATCATGAAAAATGTTATTCACATGAGTAAGTCAGCTAGTATGAGTACGTCTAATGAAATACAGTTGAGGAAAATGCAGGAACAAGATTTAAAAAAAAACAACCCACCTCCCACTATTTCTCCTTTCTATTCTGTTTAAGAAGTCTTGTGAACACAGATTCCTATTTGCAATGAACATAATTTAATGAACACACAGATACAATATTCCTTACTCATTTCTGCATTTTGGGTTTTCATTCTGTTTCATTTTTTCTGCCTGTAAGAGGAAGTTATTACCTCACCTGTTATATGTAACAGATAATGCAAATATGGAATTCCGCTAAACAATTTTAAAACACCATTGCTTTATTTACATTGTTATTGAAAATAATTTTAAGACAATTGTCCCCTAATACTGTTAAATTCCTAATTCTCCAATACATGGGAAACACCTTCCTAAACAATGATAGTTATTCAGCTGTTTATTCCACAACAAGATGATCTCACACATTTAAATTCACCTGGGAACTTGCCATTGAACTGATGGGGATGAAGAACTTAACTTCAGGTTACAATCCCTTTGTCTTCAAGTGACACATATACATGCCATTCAAGTGCTTTTTCTGAATACTAAGGTGGCATGAAAAGGACTTCAGTACGCGTTTGTCTTGAGAACAGAACAGTCTGGGTCTGGACAGTCAAAATGTCTTCGTAGTTAATGAAGTTCTATTGATGCACTATCAACGTGTGATGCAGCTGATGACTATTTCACAAAACAGGCACATGCCAGCCAGCATTTAAAGAGCACATATGCAATTGCAACTCTGACACTGGACAACTACTAATCTGCAAAAATGAACTTCAGCAACTGCAAAATACCTAAGGATTTAAATTTAAATAGAGATCATCCAGACAGTATGTTAGAAAACATGTTTAGAGTTTGGCATAAGTAAGGAACAGGTTTTTATTTTCTCTTGGTGCAATGTCATACTGATTCTAAATTTTGAATTACTTCATATTTATGTAACACTGGGAAACTGAATATAAATATCTCAACAACATCTTTATATAGAATTTTTTTACCTTGCCTTTTGTTTTGTCTTGAAATAACCCATAGCAAAGGGGTAAAGACAGTAAGAAACAATGTCAGTGAACTACCAAAAAAAGGCATTTTTAGGTGAGTAAGCAATGATACCACGTACATAAAGACCAACACGTTTTCCACACTGATTTTCTACCAGTTTATCCAATATAAGAAACCACACGCATGACAAAATAACGTTTTAGTGCCCTTTTACATTCACAAATCTATCAGATTCTTTCACGTCATCCTTAAATAAGATGACATTTTAGCCTTTAACGAGAGTATTTTTGATATAATAAAGTGTATAAGTGCCCTGAAAGTCAGGGGACACCATGCTCACTGCAGCTGGAATGACTCCATAGAGTCTAATATTTCTGCATTTTAACTTAACAGAATTTTTGACCTGTACATTAGTGGAAGTAAAAAGAGACCATCAACCCATAAAGGACCATGAAGAAAGAAAGAGTATGCTTACATTTCTAAATTTAAGTGCCTCTGAAGTATCTACACAGCATCTTGTGTCCGTTACTTAAGCTTGTAGGCACTACGTCAAATACAGCTAAAGCAATTATCAACATTTCATATTTTAAATATTTTTCTGCTTTGAAAAAGATTAACCTATATTCCAGGATTAAAAAAAAAAATAAAAATAAAAAGGATTAGATTAAAAATGTAATTACTGTATATTTGTTTTATATTCCATCAGATAACTTAATAAGTCAATTAAACTTTCAGAATAAAGAAAGTGGAGGAAAATATTCCAAATCCTGTACACTACAACACAGTGGCAGGAAGAAAATTATATTGACTGCTTAGAGAACTAATAATCAGAAGGAAATATGGGTTTCTAGTTATGGTAGTAGACAGACTTACAAAATCCAAATTGAATTCACAGTTGTCTTTTAATCTCCTCTCACAACGTTATGCAATGCATTCATTTATCTTCTCTATTTGCCACAGTCCCTTTTCTTTGCTTCAAGGTGTTTAGACTTTCCATCTCAAAAAATTGGCAATGGAGACAAATGATTTGACTGTATGATTTCCATATGGCAGAACTGGAAGCTAAAAAACGCATTCTCAGCTCACATATACACATAGGTGCTAAATGGTGGCATTCAGCATCTTGTAGAAGTGGTTGGCATGGGAACTACCTGTTCACCAAAAACATATTGTATTTTCCATGGAAAACTTTCAGGCCTGCATCTTAACTCTGAACAATAATCATGGCCTTTATGTCTTTTCAAGCTGGTACATTGAAACAGATGCACATATATGGAGTACTTCATAAGGTTATGAAATCATAAACCTGCTATGCTAATGTAGTTAGTTTGAACTTACCCTATGACAAATAAGATTGCATGGAAAAGTACCAGCTGTTCACTGGGGGTTGAACCACCCCATGTTTTCAAAGAAACAGGCTAATAGCTCTCTGCAATGTAATTTATACTTTTTTAGAATGGAAACAGTAGGTTTGGCTGATTTCTAATTGTTATTCTTAAAAATTTGCTGATTGCTTTACACTACATTATTGCCAGGCATTACTACTTCTACTGCTTTATCACCACCACAACTGTGATTGTGCCACTTACTTTCGAACAGATACTAGTCAAATGGTAATACAGAGGTGGTCAGAGTGGACATCCTCCTCTATGGAGGAAGCTGGGGCTCTGCTTTCTGCGGGTGCATCCTGTGGGTGTCTTCTGTATAGAAATCTTAGAAATTTTACAACAGAAACTTTTACCTGTCCACCACACCCTTCCTGCTTAGTAAATAAATTTATTTTTTTAAGTCACTGAATAGTGTGGTTCCATTCTTGTGGGTACCACACCTAAGTTCCCACATGGTATCTGTGTGTATCATAGAGAGTAATAAAAGGGAGTTGAAGATTTGAAGAATCTGCAAGATGTTAGTGTTTGTGATGAGTTCAAAACTATGGATACACCATAACTTTTGAAAATAAGATATTTATTTTCCTGCTTATAAAGCAGACTGAAGACAATTTTCATCAGATACTGACAGATGTATGAAAATACTTTTGCTCATTAAATTGAATGAACATGTTATTGAACTTTGAAAAAGTCTTTATGGCATGTAGGGTCAAAAAGGGGTATTTGGCATTTGTTTTAGTCAAATGACTCTGTTTCTAGGAGAAACCAGTCTTCTGTTTGACTAAATTTTTTAATAGGATGGAACACCACTGCTGCTGCTGCTTTTTGTATCTCACCACAGTAAGCCTTAGTCTAGGACCTCCTGGCTGTCACTATGGCAAAACTGAGAATTAGTTTAATGGAAACTTAGTAAGCTAAAATCTCTACTAAGAAAAGGGGCGTTCTCTTTCATTTTTTTTTTCTTTACCTTCAGTATCAAAACTTAGACATAAATTCAAAACCTTTACAACTTGGTTGCACAATTAAAAATTAAACATGGCTGCACAGATAAAATAGCAACCCCACAAAGTAAGGAGACACATGCATATGTGCCTATCACGACATTGAACAGAACTAGAATAGGTTAATATAGTTTGAGTAGAGTTGCTTTCGAGTCAACACTTTGAAAGCAATACTCAAAATTTTTAAAAGTGGGGAAAAAAATAGTGGGATACACAGAAATATTTTTTAAAGAAAGAGTATCATTTTAGTATATATATTACAGAGCTATGCTAGCAAAATTTAAGATGTCTATTTTGTGGAGCCAAACCAATGGACTAAAGAATACAAAACACATGCACAGGCTCTGATTTAGGTATCAACCATAAAAAAGGATATATAACATTATATTATAATGAGCTACAGAGCATCAAATCACAACACACTACTTTTTAGGAAACTGGAATTTCACTATGCAAGTGAAATTTTTAACTGGGTATGTATCACTACCAGAAAAAAATTCAAGATACTAATGTCAGGCAAAAGTTGAAAACTATTAAAGAACAATATAAAAAGCAATTGCTTTTGATATACATACTTTATCTCTTTCAGTCCATTTGCTGTGGCTAGGGATTCACATGAATATATATACATATATACATTTATACGGGATGTATGTATGTATGTATGTATATACATTCCCTTTGTATTACCAGTACTCTGGGAAAAAATACATATATGCATATATATAAAAGTATATATAAAAGTATATCTATGCATACCAGACACTATAGTCAAAGATTTAACCCCAGAGTACTAATAATACAAAGGGAAGTTTTAATTCAAGTATTGTTATTGGATTAATTTCCTGCTTTGTTCATTTCAGAACTCATGTTCTTTTCCAGTAATAAAGCCTCAAGTTCCCCCAGAACACCTCCTCAAACAACAGTTGTATTTATTTTTTTTTTTGTCATGGAGACTTACTGACTACACTTAGCCCAGGATTTAACTCTCAATATTGAAACTTACTATAGACTTCAGTGGGGCTAGATTGGCATCCTTCTTTTTCAGTATCCTTGGCTACATAATAGAAATAAACATGTCTTGTTAAACAAAACATCCTGACACTTTCTGAAATCAATGACCTTATTGACTAAATAAATGATAGATAGTATAATTTGTCTTAGTGGGCATTATTCAAGAAGATTGAAGGTCTATTCTAAAGTTACCACTAAATCCAGTGGGAAAATAATCTGCCCAGAAATATTGTGAAAATCAGTACCTTTTTAGTACAACAAAGGGTAATTGCTACATTTTCAATCACAAACATTTACATTCACTCACCACTTGCAGAGCTATTCCTGCCAGCCCAACCTATTTACAGATATTACCACAGTAATGAACTTTATGTGAATATATCAAACCATTGCATTAATCAGTACAGCCACATTACCTGACATTGTTTAAAAACTCAGGGCTTAATTGAAAAAATGCCACACCATCTCTACTGATGCTGTAATTCTCATAGTTAAATGCTCTTAGGTTCTACATGCAAATCTGGATGCCACACATTTTGACAGCTCAAGGATTCTAGTCTTCCTGAAAAGGCAATGCAACAGAATTTGTTCTTCCATTGTTACCATATTTTACTGTCATTAAGATCTTAGAGCAAGTCACATTTCTTTTCAAGTCTTGGCTCAAATAAACTATTGGTACTATTTGACAATCCCTAGTAAATACCAGGCTTTGAGCCCTGCTAGTTAAGTTAGACAGCTTAAAAGTCTTTGCCTTACACATCACAGTTTCAAATACTACAGGACAAATAAAAAGCCCCAAATGAACTGACTACTGACATTTGAGATTCTTTTATTATTTTCTTTTTATATTTGTCAGCAGAGTTCTGTGGCTCACACCTCAAAAAATGCTGGAGGCAGTGGTACTCAAATGGACACAATTACTTTGGCTTCATGACCAGCATGAGTAGCAGGTCACTGTGCCTTGGCATGCAGATGCAATGCCTGGCGCAATTTAGCTCTCTGTGGGAACTGTCACATCAAAAAAAAAGCTGTAATAGGTATATATTAAAGCATCATCTGTCAAACACACTAAAAAAGTTATGTTCTTGCATCTCCCAGAAGATTCTCTTAAAACACCTTCTTTTGTCTGCAAAAATCAACAGGAACTACACTGCTTAACTGATCCCAGGCTGGTCTGGAATGTCCTATGAACCGATGTCCTTCCACACAATTCAGATGGTAACAAGAGCACTGCAGGAACCCTGGTGCCTCGGGGGCTACAACTCAGTCTTCCCGTTTGCTCACTCTGCCCCGGTGCCCTCTGTGCTTTTTTACTATGGGTTTGGGCTTTTTGTTTTGTTTTGTGTGTGTGTGTGTTACTACTTTCTATCAAAAGAGTAGGTTTGGGGGTTTGGGCTCTTTTGTTTGTTTTGGGGTTTTGCTTGTTATCCTGTGGGCATCTACCTTACTTTTAGAACAAGTAAGTCTAAATCTGCAGGTTTCAGGAATATGGTGTTGTCACTCATTAGGAAATCACGTGATTTAAAGATCAGCAAACTGAATTTAACAGGAGACTACTCAGTTGTTACACACTTCTCCACAGGCACAGACATAAACTGTTTTGCTCTATCCCACTTTACATGAAAGAAGAATAAAGCAATAATTAAACTGAAATAATGAAATTTCTTATGAGGAAAGACTAAGGGACCTTGGTCTGTTTAGCCTGGGGAAGAGACGAATGAGAGGGGATCTCATCAACGCTTATCAATATCTAAAGGGCGGGTGTCAAGAGGATGGGGCCAGACTCTTCAGTGGTGCCCAGTGACAGAACAAGGGGCAAAGGACACAAACTGGAACACAGGAAATTCCTTCTCAACATAAGGAAAAATTTCTTTACTTTGAGGGTGGCAGACCACTGGAACAGGCTGCCCAGAGAGGTGGTGGACTCTCTTTTTCTGGACATATTCAAAACTCGCCCGGATGCATTTCTGTCCAACCAGCTCTAAGTGAACCTGCTTTGGCAGGGGAGTTGGACTAGATGATCTCTGAAGGAAATCGTTTTAAAATATCACAATCCTGATACTGGGCTGCCACCTTCCTCCAAACTGCAGTTTATCCCCAGAGATTTACAGGCACAATGGATTCGTTGGTGTCTTAATTATTCCAGAACTGAAATCTCATCCTTCAGTTTCATTGGCATCCACCCACTAGGCTCCTACAGTTGTTGCACCACGGCCTAGCAGGTGGGACAAAGGTTTCCTAAATTCACGTGGCCGTGTGGCAACAACACAGCTGGTGGCTCCTGTTGTTCCCTACCATATAAGACTGTACCAGTGGCAGCCACAGCTTTATTTATCCTCTATAAAAGCAACATCGGAGGGAATTTGTTATTTAGAACAATGAGACAGAGTCTATAGAGCCTGACTTTTAATGAACTGAGACAACGCTATGAGATTTCTGTGATCACTCAGAATTAATAAATGCAGCTCAGTTCTGAATATAAAATATCCAGTATTTGCACCGATACATTTAACACAGTTTAGAAATTTTTATTTACAAAGGAAACTGAGAACAAAGCAACAAAAGAAAGTTGAGAAAAATCATAATCTGATCACAGAAGGAAAAAAAAATCCCAATTAATTAAATTCTAATATGGAATAAAAACTATACCTCCATCTGCTCTGTAAAGATGTTGAACAGCACAGTCATCGGAAGACTGATGATTTACAGTGGAAGCATGCTACAACACACCTGTGGATTCCGCACACGCTGATGGAAATCACAATGCATTAAAAAAACCACCTCATAACTCAGTTTTTTTCAGGTCCCCTTTGGTGGGTTACCCTTGGCTAGCTGCCAGGTGCCCACCCAGCCGTTCTGTCACTCCCCATCCTCAACAGGACATGGGCAGAAAATAAAATAGAAAAGCTCATGGGTGGAGGCAATGACAGGGAGATCACTTACTAGTTACAATTAAGACTTGACTTGGGGAAATAAATGTAATTTATTTCCACTTAATTACAAAGTAGGATAGTGAGAAATAAGAACAAAACTAAAACCCCCTTACCCCCACCCCTCCCTTCTTCCCAGACTCAATTTCACTCTCAGCTCTTCCACCTCCTCCCCCTGAGCTGTGCAGAGAGATGGGGAATGGGGACTGCAGAC
>NW_009647211.1:2975887-3060934 GCF_000708025.1 Charadrius vociferus
CGCACGACGGAGACAGTCCTTCATGAACTGCTTCAACATGGCTCCTTCCCATAGGCTGCAGTTCATCGTGGACTGCTCCAGCATGGATCCATTCCACAGGGTGCAGTCTCTCAGGAACAGATTGCTCCAGCGTGGGTCCCCCCTGGGGTCACAGGTTGTCCTGGTTTGAGCGACACGGGACCAATTTCTCTTCTAATGCTTCAGAAAACTGCACTTTTAGAAGACCCTAGTGCCTGAATTTGTGGAAATATTTCCCTTATAGACGGCCATGGTGTGTGGGTTTCAAGGTCTCAGTGTTTTTGAGCTCACCAGCTGCAGGGGTGAGGAGAAGCGAGACCTGGGCACTTGACCCAAGATGGCCAACAGGATTATTTCATACCATGAGTGTCACATTCAATGTAAATGAGAAAGTTTGCTGAGAATTTTTTTTTTTTTTTCTCCTCTGTGATGGCTGCAACCCTGAGAACTTCGGGCCCTGGTTCCAGACACCTGAGCCCTTCCCTTCCTCCCAAAACTGTAGCGCTCACAGTGTCCGACATTTGCTGTCCGCTGCTGGGAGCGCACAGCTTCCTACTGGTAGGATTGGCTGACTATAATTCTGTGTATTTTATATTGTTATTGGGATCAATACTGGTTATTTACTCTTATTAATGTTAATTATCTAGTCTTATTCTATTAAATCTGTTTTGTATTTCAACCCTCTTGTTTCCTTGTTTTTTTCCCCGATTCCCCTTGCCGGGTGGGGAGAGGTCATTGGGTGATAGAATAATTGTCTAAACAACAATAAATTGTTGTGGGTTTCCCAAACCATAACCCCATAATCACCGTGATCTTCTCTGGGGGCTGCAGGGGACTATCTGCACTGGTGCTTGGAGCACCTCCTCCTCTTCTTCCTCCTCGTCCTCCTCCTCTTCCTTCAATGACCTTGTTGTCTACAGGGCTGTTTCTCTCACATATTCTCAATCTTCTCTCCCAGCTGCTACTGTGGTGTTTTTTTACACTTTCTCAAATATGTTATCACAGAGGCACTACCAATGTTGCTGATAGGTTCAGCTTTGGCCAGCGGCAGGTCCATCTTGGAGCTGGCTGGAACAGTCTCTGTCCGCCATGGGTGCAGGTCCTGGTGGCTTCTGTAAGAAGCCACCACTCCAGATCCTTGCTACCAAAACCATGCCACGTAAACCCAATACACCCTCAAAAAAGAAATTCTTCTGGCAGTGGAGAAGCCTGAATCTATTTAGTGATTCTGTAAATACTAAAAAATACATGAGCAGGAACATGCCTTTAAAAATTTCTGCTTGTACGTGCAAAGGGAAGTCCTGCTTAAAGGTCTGCAGAAGTGGTGTTTCCACTGCAACAAAACCACAAAGTGACACTGTGCTTTTGAAATGCAGAACAGCAGCAGCTCTGTGAGCAAAGACAGCTTTTAGCACTAGCTATGGCATACAACATATTATGTACAGGAACTACCATTTAAACATAATTATTTAACTATACCAAAATGACAGTGCTACTCTGTGCTCCCAGGAACATAGGAAATAGATGGTTACATCTCCTTACCACCTAGTAGATCTAGTAACCACTCACCCATGTTTATCCAGTGTCACCTATGTACATCTACCCAACAGATGTTTTGATGGATCTAGCAACAAGGTATTTCCGTCACTCTCTCCCAACAGTTCTACAGTTTCTGCATCAACACAGGATTCAACAGATGGAAAAACTAGGAAAAAGACAGGCTACAAAGCTTTCCCCCAGTCAAAAAAAGATAAAGTTCCAAAACGAAGCTCAGAACCAGAAATATGATCTGCTCATTAAATGCCACATTGCCAACTGACTAATGCATACACACATGCTGGCACATGCAGGTACAAACACAATCAACACCTACACTTTTCAAGTAGGTATTCTGGCCACGTCCAAATATCATGTTGTGAGGAGACACTCTCACATCCTTCTTCCTTGTTGGAACCTAAACCGACTTCCTACCTACCTCTGGTTTCCAGCAGAAGGAAATAATTGGTGCATATGAAAACAGCAACACGGCACAAAAAAAATGATTTACTTATTTGAAGGACTGAAGGACAGCAGTTGGATGTACTGTTCCTACAGACTAGACAAAAGCACAAACTCTAAAACAAATGACAGGAGGAGGTGCTATGAAGCATCTCTATTTCATTCAAATTTTACACTAAAAAAAATCACTCAAGAGTGTGAATATTGAGATTTCATGGCTATAGGAAAATTAAAATAAAATCAAGTATCAGAAAAGAAGACTTTAATTTCAAACATAGTAATTACACAGCTCTGCATCATGGTCGATGTACTCCAGATTCAGAGACCAAAGGATCAGAGCAGAATGGAATATCTTCACTATGACTCCCAAGAAGCAGTATGACGTCAGATCAAAACTGAAACAGTCCAGTGTTCATGGACTAGGTTTCCCCATAGGGAAATATATATATTTATTATATATAATTTTCCCCATATATATATATAAATTTGGAAATATATATTTTTCATTCACACACATATATATATATGAAAAAGCTTTTTTTTTTTTTTTGAAAGTCTAACTAAGAATTCCGGGTTTATGACATGCAAATAATTTATGGAAAACAGTGCATTAGCCCTGACAATGACCACACAACAGCTGTAAGCACCTGGTCGTGTTGGGATATGTTCCAATATCTGGCAGTAAGCAGATCCTAAGTAGACACAAGGATTACATCACAGAAAGCTCAAGGAAATTGTTCATGATTATACAAAATGCATTTTAATTAACCAGAAAAATGAAATTAAAAAGGCTAGGGAAGAGCAACTGTATTAAATATTGGAAATATTATTGGCCTGTACGATATTTATTGGCCTGTACGAAACTACAGATGGGAGGGCTGGGGAGTTTATTTGGTCCTCTGCTTCTCCTTTTGTGAAGGCACAATGCATTTCTCAAGAGAGCACATCCCAGTGTTCCCAATTATTGATGACCTCATCACATGCCATACCGCACTGTTACCTCTCCTCTTTCTACTCTTTCCTCCATAGATATTCTTGAAATTCTCTGATATGGTTTTCAAAAACAAATTAAAAAAGGCCAAATACTGCATCTACTAGAATGACTAAATTGGATGAAGCCTTGAAAACATTGTACTAGTACAGGTTTCATAATCCCGTCACACTCCAGAGGGCTGAGATAACGCGTAAAAGACAGCATCTAGAGACTTGTGCTGCTTTGCGTTTTTTCAACACCAAGTCATTCATTTCAGGTGAAGAAATGGTGGTAACTGTAAAGACCAGGATGTATGCAAAGTAAACCACAAGATGAAGTTATTTTAAACCTTAAGTTGATTTGTGCTTTCATCTGAGAGCTAGTGTAACAGCTTGAAGAGCAGTTATCGTGTAATCACTAGGGCAAATACTACACTCCCAAGGAACTGTGCCCCCAGGAACAGGCAGTCAGATGAGAAGAGAGAATAAAAAATGCCACTTCTTACCAGCAGAGACTGCATGTGTGCACGCACACACAGGTGCACAAACAAAATGCTGGGAGAGGAAGGGTCCAGCAACATTCCAGGAGAGCACTTCCCTGGAGGAGGGAATCGTTCATGCCCATGTATCGACAAAGGTTTTACCAATGATACCTGAGAATATAAAAGCTATCATCACTCAATCAAAACACATTCCCCTTTGCTCAGAAGTGCAGAGTGGTCAGAAGATTTCTCAGAAAGTGTATCGGTAATAGAGCAAATAGAGAATTCCCTTTCAAGTACATCTTTCCAAGAGAATGGCTGCCCCAGCGAGGCACTGCTTTATAAGCTCACTCACTTATCTAATCTCTCTTGGAACACATTTACAGTTTGGTCTCTAAAACATCCCTTGGCATTGGTTTGACAATTTCATTTTATGCTCTAATTTAAACAAGAAGTTCTTTATGTCTGCTTTAAACTTAGTACTGATCATTTAATCTAAAGCCTCTACGCACATGTCATTCACTCTATTACACAAAAATAGTTCACTATTCACCTTTTCAAAATCAATTGTTGTATCTATAACTCTCATGCTTGCCTTCAGACATTAAATTTTTGGAATGAGAAATCCTTATCTATTAATCTTCCTTCACAAACTGTTTTGTCCCTTGATACTTTACTGAAGTAATGGATCCTCTTTCTCATAGTTCTATAAAGTCTTTTTTTGAGGCGGACAACTAAGCAGCAGAGATTTTCATCATAATGTTACATAATCACGTAGGCTGAAAGGAATGTTCATTTGGTCCAACCCTCATCAAAACAGGTCCAGTTTGAGCCCATCACTCAGGGACTTACCTAGTGAAGTCTTGATCACATCCAGCGATAGAGGCCCTTCAACCTCTCTAGGTCCCTGTTTCACTTTTTGGCCCCACCTTTTGTGAAAAAGTTCACATTTACCAAGACAGAATTTTGCATGTCCAAAATTAAGCTCATTGCGTTTTGTCTTGACACTGTACACTTCAGCCTGAGGTCTGGGCACCAGCACCCTGGCCCTGGAGCGTCCCCTGGGTCAAAGCTTCTGCTGCACTATGTGGTAGCTGGACACTATTGCGGTGTAGTCTCCAGCAGCTTCTGGGCCCCCTTAAATCACTCTTGCTGCCACGCTGCTGCCATAACTGCTCCACTCTTAAAACTGACCAAATAAAAATTCACTAAACAAAAAATTTCAAATGAAATCACAATCTATAGTAAGAAAAAACAAAAGAAAACAAATAAACAAACAAAAAAACCATTGCAAACCCTATCTCCTTCCCCAAAGGATGGTATGAGAAGTTTGTTATACTTTGACCAATTAACAGTTTCTCTCGCAACAGATTATCAGTATTGCTTTAAAGCTCTCAGTGGAGTAACACTGAAATGAAGACCATATCTTCCAGCATATTCCCAGTAACAATTTAACATGAATAATTACGAATGATCTTTAATGGACCATAGGTAACATAATCTGTGTTCTCTGTGTTGGGACAGCAGCAATGCTCCTTTGGGTATTGTGACATGGGAAATAACAAGTCTCCAGAGAAGAAGTAGATTGACAGGTCATTTTCCTCAAATTTTAGAGAAATGTCATCATCTACTAGACTACTATGGGACGTTTCCTAAAGGATACAGAAAACTCTGCTGAATTTGATGCTACAAAATAATAGAAAATTCAGAAAGTTTTAAGCAAAGAAGGGGCAAATAATGAGGGATGACGACAGAAAGGAGGAAAACAAGAAGGGCACTGCCAACTTTATAAAGGCACAGCTGTTCTTACACATTTTTATGAAGTGTGAAGTGCTCAGGAAAGTTCCATTCAACTTCAAAAGGTGACAGCTTAGCTAAAATTCCAGTTCATCTACATAGGGAGCTTCTAGGGTCCTCAGTGCCACTGTTTTTCTGACCAAAACTTCAAGACACTGGTTTGTTTAACATGAACTTCTGAAGCTTGTTTAATCCAAGCCCCAACAACCAACTGAAGCAAAACCAGTCATCCCTCTGAACAGAACGCTAGTGTGCAAGCTGTACGATTGCACCAGCTGTCCACTGAGAAAACTGAGGAAGAGGTGCTCCAAAGATAAAAAGAGCTAAATAACGCAACAGCTTATGCTAGGTGTGATAGCAGCAATCTGGTGGCAATTTATTGCTGTATAATGAATGCCCAGAATATATTCCAGGCAATGAATCAGAGGCTGAATTTATCAGTTGTTGTCCTAGAAAAGGAAATAAAAATCTCTTATTTTAAGTCCCAACAATGTAAAAGAAACATTAAAGAATTACATTCATCAGTATATACTTTCCTCTGAACTATTTGGATCTGTTGATTATTTTAAGTCTTAAAACTTTCTTTGCTTTGCTTTGCCATATCAAAAAAAGTAATCATGTCACATTACAGTATTTTACTTAGGAGCCAAGCTCCAGAGAGCCATACTTTTGGAAAGTATTTTAACACAGTGGGGTGCTCATATCTCCATAACTTCTTCCAAAAAAAGTTTTATAGCTTAGTGGTATTTTTTTGTTGAATTTTGTTTAAATTTTACACTACCCCTTTGTACATGTTTATTGCCCTGATGCCAGAAATTCTGTTAGTATACCAATAAGCAAGCATTTGTGCCAACAAAGCAATAAAGAAACCCCAAACATAAAAAAAATCAGCAGCCCCCCACCAGTCTCTGGCGCTTTGAAATTATGTTCAACAAAACAGTTCTAACACTACAGGAATCTGAACACCGTTCTCAAGAGATTATTTTTTTTTCTTTGTCACTCTGCCAACATAACTGTTTTAATGAAAGAACATGCAAACAACAGGTGGTATTATTTTTTTCTGGATGATTATCTTTATCTCTTCAACGAAACCCTAAAAATCTTTCATACTGGTCTTGACACTATGCAAAAAGGGATCCCTCCAAACTGAACATGGATCTTCAGTCCTGATTCTTCTTTGTCCTCAATGGCATTACTTCCCTGACTGTGGGTTTCACAGCAGTGGGACGTACAGTAAACACTATGTATCCTCCTGGTGTCATAACAGGCAAATAAATCTATGTAAGTAGAGAAGAATGACAACCAGTCTCTGTCAGTGTTAAGGCACAAACCTATCAGCATTATTTTGACAGGAATTATGTCATTATTTTATTACACTGAGGACCAGAATTTAGCCCAATTTGCCAGGGATGAACAGTTGTCATTAAATCATTCTGCATGACTGTACTGCTATTCACTTTAATCTGCCCCTCCAAACATTAAGTCTATTTGGCAAGGTTAAACACCTTACCCGCAAACGTAGCCCTGAGTGTGAGGCAAAACAGATTCCCCAGTCAGTGTCAAATGCAGCACTCATTGCTTATCTTTCAAAGGAATCTTTTTAAACATACACACAATTCAGTTATGCGCTGTATGACCTGGCGGTGCTAAATCCAGCTCAATTCCTTCCCTAAAAAGCAAGCACTCAATTTTCAGTTACTGGTTTAACACATCAGTTACCCCTCTGCAAAGCCAGCCCTAGCAAATCAATAAGCCTGTACAAAACCAAGCGCATGTAATGGCAAAAACTATAACAAATTACAGCATTTAATGCTACTAAATTATTTATGCCATGGAAATATGCATTATAATTTTTATTACTGCTAGTAAAAACATTGATGTAAGATGAAACCCAATGGAGAAGTGGTCTATGAAATTTAGTCCACAAAATATGGTTGTTACTTTAATCACATTTAGAAGACTAGGAAACCTTGGATACTTGGAACACTGCTTGTACCTTTAAAAGTGATCTGAAATACCACAGGTTTAACAATTCCAAACAAACCAACTGTGCATCACCTAATTTTGGGTGGCCTGGCTCTCATAAAGGCCTTGACAGATTAAAGCATCTGAGTTAAAATAAGAGGAACAGTGTCCCTTATTTTCTTTTACCAAAGTCCTTTGGTGATGCAAATTCATGTAACATATGCCTCGGGCATATGGACAATATTCCATTTCTCTTTGCACTGGACCTTCTTCCAGTGTTTCTGACTAAGCTGACCCATCTGTGTGTTTCAGCCATACTATATGGTGATATATATTGAACTACATTTTCCATTCAACTGTATGCAAGCTGTTTTCTCACAAATTCTCAAATTTCCTGAGCAGCATCTTGTCTGGCAAGCTTACTGGGTCTTAAGGAGTGTGCATTTTGTCCATTTGGAGCACCATTTGGAGCATTTGAATTAAAAGTCCCTCATCTGTCTCAGACGTTTAATTCATGTTCCTGATTGCTTCTTTCCTCTCTCGTCCTTTTATTTTTCATGAAAACCACCTTCTTGAGCAGATCATATCTAGAAAATGTAACATTAGTTCTTGCAGATATCTGGTTATAAGGAACAGAAAAGGCTGTTTTCACTACCTGATTAATACCTCATGCTCTTAGCTGGTATAAGCAACAAAAACCCTCCTCTGTGAAAGCTGACAGTGGTCAAGCAAGAAAAAGTTTGTATAAACTCACTTCTGTTCACACTCAGCCCTTTGAAGATCCAGACTCAACGTTGCAAAAATAGAATTAGCCAGTGTCAGCTTTATTATTTAAGAAAAAAACTGAACAGGGATTTTAACACGCTAAATGTTTTAAAATTAGAACTTCACTTAATTGTCAACACTTGGTTATAGTGTCAGAAAATAATAAACACTCTTAATATTCTTCTGAAATGCAAAGCAAGCAGTGCTTTTTTTTTCCTGCCCTCAATGCCCACTGACACCTGGTGTGTAGGCAAGTGTGGCATCATATTAGATTTGGTTCTTTGTGTTAGCAAATATTAAGATACCACGACAGGACCAGTTCAGAACTGATCTGCTTTACAAGATTTAAAGTGATTCTGAAAAGCAACTTTTCAAGAAAGGGGTAAAAAATTTCTTCCAGCATTCCTCTCACAGTACTGCTCTTCCCATATTCAATATTTATTCTAAAGACCTACTTTCACTACTTGCAGGGAAGACAAAGTATCACTTGAAACCAAAAATTACCAGAACTAAATTTGATTTTCCTGCGTTATGATCAGCAGCTAGCAGGATCTCGTTAGCACATAATTTATTGCATTAAGTTATGAGTGGGAATTTTGCTGGCACTTACATTGTAAATGGCTGAATTATTTATTCCAACACTTTGTTTCTAGTAACTGGAAAAAATTGAGTATAATAAGGTATATTTGTAAATTCTGTGAAATTCTCATATGGTGAGAGGAGGAGATATTTCACAGGATGCGTGGGAAGCTACCAGCAGAAGAAAATGAAAAACATTTTTGCAAAGATTTATTTATAACTAAATTGCTTTTTACCTGAGAAAAGTACAAAGGTATAATACTTATATGCTCCCATAAAAATGAATTGTTTCTTGACAGAATGTGTGCTACTGACAGCTCACTTTTTATTACTAGAAGGCTGTAATAGAGCAGGTATACACGGTATTGTAAGATAAATGGAAGGCTGACAGCTGACTTAAGCAACCTCATTAGCTAATATACTGATATAATAGATTAATTTCTTATAAAGGCCTTGCAAAAAAAAAAAAGAACAACCAAACACCAAAACCAAAACATGAAAACCCAAGCCCCATTAAAAAAAAAAAAAAACCCCAAACCCAGGTCGAACCCAAAATCTATTTTGTTTGATGCCTGTCAGGACATTTTCTCTTCCTTCACACTGAAATAAACCACAGTTTACTTCAAAGACATTTCAACGGAATATTGATGAGTGTGGGCTAATAGCTCCAGATTCAACTTGTTCCAAGTGTCAATTATGCCCCAGGATCACTGTCAGTGTTTGCCTAATAATTTTTAGTTGCTTTGACTTTGCTTGTTTTACTGTGGGATTTTTCTTCTCTTGCTATACTGGAAGCTTCTCTGCTCTGCAGCCTCGGTGCTGCCATGCTGCTAGCAGCATCTGACACTTTTTCTATAATAGAGCCCACGAAATAAACTGTATTGAGGAGCCTGTATTCTTCCTCTCTGCTTGTAATGCTGTAGCTGAAATGCTCTCCTAGCATTACACTACACATTGTAGTTTGGCAAACTTTCTCTCCACGGCAGGGGAGCCAAAGAAAAATGGCATCCAAGGATGCAAGGATGGCTAGGAACAGGGTGAATATACGCCAGCCTCCAGTGCAGCTTTACAGTCAGAGTATTGGCCAACGGTGCAGTTCGACCAGCTGAAGCAAGAGGAGATCTGCCAGAAAGCCAGATGAGAAGCCAGATGCCACTGCTGGGGAAAAAAAAATAACACCAACAACAAAAGCCCCCACATTTCCAAGCTTTCTATCTGGACAACAGATTTATCACTTTAGCTGTCACAGGAACTGGATTGAAATGCTAGATCATTCATAACAGATTGATAAAGTTTAGTTCTCTGATAAACATTAATAAAACATGGCAGAGGACTACAAGTTAAACTGAAGAAAAGAGACAACATTGATTTACATTACGCAAATTAGATTTTTGTGATTCTCTGTCTGGATACATTAGTATCAGACTATAACATCTATAAACTATAAATACCTCTGCAACCATTGCAATTTTTAAAAGTCAGTGCTTTACTCCCAGTATATTTCTCAAACAATATCTGAACTGGGTTACTTTGTTTTTACTGTACATAGCAACGTATACTGCAAACAGAGTAGGACTGATGGAACATTCTTTGAAATCTCACTGTCTTCCAAACGCTCTTGATTACATCTACAAATTTACATTTCACAGTACACAAATAAATGCCCACCTTAAACTTTCAACACTAGTGTTGCAGTGTCAAAAAAACCTTCAAAGATACAAACTGCCCAAACGGACACTGCTGTCAGAAATATTTTATTTCTCTTCCACACAATTTAGGTTCATCTAGGTATGTTCATTTTGATGCATAACACTGTAATAATCTGCTTCCTCAGAATAAACACTTTTCCATTTCTTTAAAAAGGGAGGAAGAAAAAAATGTCTGACCTTAATGACACCTTTAAATGTACTTGCATTTAAACTGCCCCAATTAAGCTTCAGAGTTTGCACCTGGAAAGCTAAGTGGGTTGAGGGACAAATGCTCTCCCAGCTCAATTATTGCAAGATTAGGTTAAGAGATCACCTGCATGCTGATTAGCATACAGTAATAGCACACTTCAACTTCAGAAAAGTCAAGCAGAAAGCTGAAATCATCAGCTTGTGGCAGCAACTACAGCAAGTTGTTTTTACCTGGAAATCCTATCTTTTGCTCACACAGTTACATATGTCTTATGGTCATGCAGTCAAACCTCAGGCTGAACATTCAACCTCTAACTACTGCAGGGAAGAAAATTAGTCTTCTCTCTCACTTCAAATTCTCATTTGAATTTTAGATGTTTCGGCTGTATATGATTCACTAAAGAATTTGAAGTTTCTTTCAGATCATAGCTGCATTTTAAGGGCTTCACCTTTTAATAACATCTGCCATTTTTTTTTATTCCACCACAAAGTCTATGCCATTCCTCCTCCTTGAAATCAGAGGAAGAAATGAATACGGGGAGAAAGTTCATTAGTTTTAACATCTTCAGATCAGTGTATCAAACGTATTCATCAGGACAGCTTAAAAGTGCAGCAGGATGCACTCCCATCTTTATCATCCGCTGCCTCTCTCATTCTCTGAAAAGACCTTAATGGCAAGTAAGCTTCAAACATATTTAGGCCAATACTGTGCTATATCACCATATTACATATGGTGCGCATATGAACTATTCAAGTATGGACACATGTAAATGTACAGAGAAAACAAAATAAATCTTTCTTGCTAATCTCAAATGTTTATGACCCCACTCAAAACATGTTTAATCAAAATCTCCTATTGATTACAGAACACTATGTATAAGGCACTTTAAAAAATAACAAATCCTAGTTAAATGACTTTTTGGACTTAAAATGGTCAAGTGTTTTCTGTCAACTAACTAGTGCTGATTAAGAGTCACTAGCCAACTTTTTTCCTAGTTAACTACTTCAGAAAAAAACTTCACATCAACAAAAAGAAAACAAAGAAACATAAGGGTTCTCGGTTGCACCCAATTTTTACATACACAACCCATGCCAGAAAAATACCCGTTAAACTATTTTTTAATTATCCAAAGTGAAAACAGAATGTTAAAATATTTATGGTATCAGCACAAATGGCTAAAGTTTTTCCATACTGTCATGTCCTGGTTACAGCTGGGATAGAGTTAATTTTATTTCTAGTAGCTGCTGTTTATTGCATTTATGAGAATAATGCTGATAACACATATTGTTTTAGTTGTTGCTAAGTGATGCGTACATTAGTCAAGGACTTCTTCAGCTTCCCATAGAAGCTGAGAGGGAGCACAGGCAGGACAATCTGGCCAACAGAATGTTCAACACCACAGATGGCATGCTCAGTAAATAAATGGGGTTGGCCAGGGGGGCAGGGATGGATGATCACTGCTCTTGATGGGCTGGGCTAGGCAACCATTCATCGTGTGGTGAGAGCAACTTGTGCGGTATCACTTTATTTTGTATATTCTTTTACCATTATTATAATTTTCCTCTTTCCTTACTGTTCTATTAATCTGTCTTTATCTCAACTCATGAGGTTTGTTTTTTGTTCCCCCCTTTTCTCCCTCTTCTTCATACCCTGCTTGGGGTGGGGGTGAAAAGGGATGAGAGCAGAGTCAGTGAGCAGCTGCAAGGTCCTGGTTGCTGGTCAGAGTTAAACCACAACATGTCCCCAATGTGTTTTAAACACAAAGCTAATCCAGTTTATTATGTCCACTTACTCTCCAGAATTGGAAGACTCATGCTTCTAGATCTAAACCAACAGTCATTGAATTCTGGTCCACAGGCCACAAGCGTAAGCATATCCCCAAGCTGTTTACTGTAAGAGAGATTTCTGAAACAAAACAAGTATTTCTGCCCATGCAGGGAAGCAAATTAATGGAAGAATGTAAAAAAATAAAAAGGATCATTCAAAGTTCACTCTACTTTGCTATGCTAGTTATTTTGCTATGCTAGTCACACACAAAAAAAAATGTGCAAGGAAGTCCTCGGGTCTGATTTAATTTGATGTCTTCAACTTGTCTGGTTAAAGGTGTTTATGAGAAGGCTGTTTAACTACCTTTGGTTAGACGCTCAAATTTAAGAGGGTGAACTTCTGCGTACGCACGGAGGGTCTGATTTTCACTAAAACTTCCTTACTTAAACAGAACAAAAAAAGATTTCTTCTAAACAAATATATTTGTCCATGCAGCTGCACATGCAAACAGATCTGCTACCGACGTACTGAATTGGAATCTAAATCTGAGTTCTGGGGCCCAGACAAACCTCTCCCATAGGATTTTACATTTAGTTCTTCCTTCTGCTACTGAATATTCTTAGAAGAACAGACACAATCTGCTGCAACAGATATGATGACTGCCATTCAAGGAAAATCATTATATTCGTAATTGTACAAACAAAAGCTGCTGATGACACTAATTAACAAGTGCCATTAGACAATTAAATGACTGGGGATGTAAAAAGTTAATGCATTATGTACTTGATAGTGTGCTTGACAATACATACATCACATTTAACAGATGGCAAAGAAAGTGTAATCCTTAACTTTCAAAAAAATATTAATTTTTTTAACTGCCTGTCAAAGCAAGGATTTCTTAGGACTAAGCCCAGATAGAAGTGGGGATTTCATTCAACAGCAAAATACTAAGATATTCCATACTCAGATGCCAGAGTGTTTTGAAGGCTTCCTAAAAGCTGCAACTCAAACCTAAATGGGTAAAACGCACAATGACACTCCCATCAGTAATAACGCACAAGATTCAGTTGATGTCACCTATGCACTAGGAATCCTTGTGAGAAATACTAAAATAAAAAAAAAAATAAGAATATTGTGTTTTTTTTCTCATACAGCAACGTGAAAGGAAAGAAAAAAAAACCAATGGCAAGCATTTCCTGCAAACACCATTGTAGTTTACAGGACAGGGATCTACTCTGGAAACGAATTGCAAACAGTAACTGAACAACAATTCTCTTATTGTCTCTTATCTTGCAAGATATATATATATATTGACAACAGTTATTATCTTTTCAGACTCTTTCTTTGGCCATTACTTCAGGAAATCATAAAGGACAGTAACTTCGTAATAGTGATAATATACAGGAAATACCTAAAGAGAAAAAGTAATTTAATTAAGCTTCTGTAGCATCTTGTAATTTTTATTCAGATCTGTATTACCTTTACTATCAGAAAGAGAAGCACTAGCACATATATTGCACAAAGACTCACAATAGCCACCCACTAGAACTCATGAACTACTCTTTTTACTGTAGAAAGCAAGCAGTCACTGAAATTTACTCTTATCCTTAAAAGAAAAAAAAAGCAAAATAAAGTTGTGATCTAAGGTATTATTCCTAAAATTTTTGTAAGTATTTAATATCACTACAAATCACTAAGCTGCTTTATTGTATATAGTGTATATATTTATTACAAGTTTAAAAACTGGAGCGGTTTCTTCAAAGACAATGTCTTGAAATGAACTGTATGCAATTGCTTCTAAAGGTAATCTCTTAACTTTATGACTGAAAGAAACATACGTCATCATAATTAACTACTTAAATACATGTGTAATTGAAATTCCGTGAAAATACGTAAGATAAAATTACTGTCACAGGAAAAATGTACGAAATCAAACCTCTCATATTAAAATAAATAGCCATTTATTTTTATGGATTTTTTTTTATGGAATTTTTTTTCATGTTTTGAAACAGGAATTCAGGACAAAAAATATTTCATAGAATTTTATAATCAAAAAATTATATCAAATCCTCAAATTTGAAAAACAGCCACATCTTCAAATTAATTATAATTTCTTTTTTCTCTTCCACACCACAACCTAACAGAACATAAGTGAAACCTAAAAAAAGACATAAATTAAACCTACAGGCATGATTCTTACATCACCTACTCTACTCAATATGAGAATGATTCACTTCTATATAATTACTATGTTTCTGATTGACTTTAGGAAAAGCTCCATATTCAACAAAACCTCAAAATACCCTAAACGTGTAACCAGATCAGGCCCTAAGCAATGACTCAGATTCAAAAGGTTTCTAAGGGTGTATAGGTATTCTGTACGAATAAAAGATTTCATAGCATTTTACACCTCTTTTAACAAAATATAGGCTGAGAAGTGACCAAGCCATTTTTTGAAAATGAGAGTAAGCCACTGAAACACAAAGTTATGCAACACTGAAAAGAACAGAGCATAAATTAAGCACAATCAACATTCAAAAGGCCAGCTTTAATATCCAAAAATAAGACATTCATAACAAAATAACTGGAGGAACAAAATGCCTTAGACCCAATCCGAAGCAGGAGAGGAATATGCCCTAATACACTATAGTGCTGTCTTAAGTGGTATATATTTCTAATCACATGATCATCTATGTGCTGTATATTTAAGCACATATATATGTGCTGTATATTTAAGCACATATATATGTGCTATATATTTAAGACACATGGAAAATAAGGAGGTTACTGGTGACAGCCAACATGGCTTCACTAAGGGCAAATTGTGCCGGACAAATTTGCTGACCTTCTATGATGGGGTTACAGCACTGGTGGATAAGGGGAGAGCAACTGACACCATCTACCTGAACTTATGCAAAGCTTTTGATACTGTCCCACACGACATCCTGGTCTCTAAATTGGAGAGTCATGGATTTGATGGATGGACTAGTCAGTGCATAAGGAATTGACTGGATGGCTGCATTCAAAGAGTTGTGGTCAACAGCTCAATGTCCAAGTAGATACCAGAGACGAATGGCATTCCCCAGAGGTCGGTACTGGGACCGGTGCTGTTTAACATTTTTCTTGGGGACATGGACAGTGGATTGACTGCACCCTCAGCAAGTTTGCTGATGACAACAAGCTGTGTGGCATGGTCAACTCACTGGAGGGAAGGGATGCCATCCAGAGGGACCTGGACAGGCTTGAGCGGGGGGGCCCTACCAACCTCATGAGGTTCAACCAGATCAAGTGCAAGGTCCTGCACCTGGGTCACAGCAATCCCAAGCACAAATAAAGACTGAGTGGAGAATGGATTGAGAACAGCCCTGCCTAGGAGGACTTAGGGTTGTTGGCTGATGAGAAGTTCAACGTGAGCCGGCAATGTATGACTGCAGCTCAGAAAGCCAACCGTACCCTGGGCTGCATCAGAAGAAGCATGGCCAGCAGGTCAAGGGAGGTGATTCACCCCCTCTAGTCTCCTCTGGTGAAATCCCACCTGGAGTACTGCATCCAGCTCTGGAGTCCTCAGCGCAAGAATGACATGAACATAGAGTGGGTCCAGAAGAGGGCCACAAGGATGATCCAAGGGCTGGAACACCTCTCCTATAAGGGCAGGCTGAGAGAGCTGGGGTTGTTCAGCTTGGAGAAGAGAAGGCTTCAGGAAAACCTTACAGCAGTCTTCCAGTATCTGAAAGGGTCCTACAGGAAAGCTGGAGAGGGACTTTTTACTAGGGTCTGTAGTGACAGGACAAGGGGTAATGGCTTCAAACTGGAAAAGGGGAGATTTAGATTAGATCTCAGAAAAAATTTTCGCTATGAAGGTGGTGAGGAACTGGCATATCTTGCCCAGAGAAGTTGTGGATGCCACATCCCTGGAAGTGTTCAAGACCAGGTTGGACAGGGCTTTGAAGCAACCTTCCTGGACGCGGAAGGTGTCCCTGCCCATGGCAGGGGGGGTGGAACTAGATGATCTTCAAGGTGTCTTCCAGCTCTAACCATTCGATGGTTCTATGATTCTATATCTCTTGGACTTCAATGATATAGGCAATGTAGTAAAGCTCATTTTCTCATTTCATCATTTTTAACATTTTAATTTAACGCTCTGCCAGTAAATTATTTTAAAGAAGTAATTTTAAAAATAACTTAAAGATGGATGGCAAAGCACTCTTTATAAGGAAATAATTACTACATTGCCCTATACCATTAAAGTGTAATTTTACTTAATCTGCATACTCCTGTATCATTTAATAACTAATGAAAAAAAGAAAAAATCATGCATCATTAATAGACTTTTTAAAATATGACAAATAGTGTTAATGAAGGTAAAAATATGGAAACAAATTAGTCAACAGAGGTTGCAAAAGAACCCCTACCTTCTAGTACATATGTCTTCCAGGAAATATGATCATAAGGACTGTCTCTTTGGAACAGAAGAATGGGAACGTGCTCTGCTGTGCATCAAAAGGTTTGAACTAGAATTTATGTGCTCTTTTCAGTTTATTTTGTAATTAAAATCAAAGCATGGGAGAAAAAAAAAAAAAATATATATATATATATATCTGCCGCTACTGGTGGCCTAGACTGTGTTGGAGAAGATTTAGTGTTCTGATCAGAAACTTCACTTTGATTATTTCACTTCCGAGTGAAAGATACACTAAATGCCATTGTTTTTACTAAAAAAAATATGCCTTATAACACCACAGAAACAATCATTACCCTTTAAAACTATTAACACAATAAGCAGTCCACTTATGTGGACTGAAAATGCATATTAAAAGCTTTTGCTTTTTCAAGGGGGAAAGAAAGCATGGAAAACTATTTTCGATTTGTACCTTTCAGCCTTCTCACAAAGCATGTCAACTACCAGCAATTCTTACCCACTTTAATGAACATTCATTTCTGAGGGAGTAGCAGGTGTACAGAACAACCCATAATCAGTCTACAGAGTCCTTATTTTGGTCAGAACTGAAAATGAATAAGAGTATGATTCATCATTCAATAAATACAAGGACACACCTGTGCCCTACACAAAGAACAGTACTTTGTGTGTGTCTCAGTGGACTCAATGGGTTTGACTACACTTACGTGCTTGTAATGCTTAAACGGATCCTACACAGATATTTTGGCCTTCACACTGAAAACAAGACAATAAAAATAAACTGCATTTCCTTAGATTCATAAATATCTAATTTAGTTTTCCTAATGCTTCACCAAAGTTGATGAAAATTATACTCGGATTCAGTGTGGTCTCAGGGTACTCTTCTGTAACAGTTTTTTGAATGTACAGCCTAAGATTTTCAAATATTATTTCTCCAGAAAAACAAAAGCAAAGCACTCCTCTTCCCCTTAGATGCAGAAATCCAATATGGTGACCACTCAGGACTGCGCCATAAAATCAAAGTTTGCTTAAGCTACAAAAGTGTGCATAAAATGCAAAAACCCGCCTCAGTTTAGTAAGGAAAAGAGGCACTTACCGCACACTTCTTACCCTTCATAATAAGACAGAAAAAAAACTTGAATCACATTCTTTGTGGCTTAAGATTTTTATGTTTAGCACCCTACAAATCTTAGATCTGTGACCTTTTTGCTTTATTTCCAGCAATTTCTTGGGTCAAGCTGAAAGAAAAACCCAAACCAACCCACAGCCAAAAAAAAAAGCCTTGATTTCAAGGATAAGTATTTGCAATGGTCTATGACTTTAATTTGTGGAAGTTTTATTCCCACAAATCATCTATGATACACACATATACACTTGAACATATATATCCTATTACATAGAACTGAAGGTGACTTTAAGTATTTAAGAATTGTACTATAGTCACTTTTAAAACCTATTTTTTGTGTGGTTTGAACCTGTATGCATCTTTCCTTCAGGATGCTTAAGCTTTTAGGTTCCACGATAGGTACTGCATAGTCTATATGTGAATACAGGCACTACTGGAACTCTGTAGTCTGAAAGCGATCATTTGCAAGTTTTTCACCTCTGAAATAAAGATCAGTTTGCAGAATGAAAGCTCAGACATGTCATTAATGTCATGAACATTCTTCATTCTCCAATTGTTTTGCAGGAATTAAAGATTATGTTTATCCTTGTGGAAGTCTTAATTTAAAAACACTCAGAGACAAAGCAAATGTAATATGCCACATAACACCCTCATGTCCCAATGGATCTCTAATATGCAGTCTGAGCCTACAACACTCTTTGATCCACAACAGACTGCCCAGGTCAGAGCTCAGGTAAGGAAGAAGAGCTGTAAATGGAACCTTGAATGTTGCTACATAGTGAGTTGGAACTCACCCACAGCAAGTGCCAGAGAATCACTTTTGAGAGAACCATCAAATGTACAAATACACAAGAATTTTACTTCTTCCCATATCTCAGGCTTTTTTTGTCTTTGATCTAACAACCTCAGCCCAGAACATCTCTAAATCATGATCGATAGTTTAGTCACAACAGGGTGACAGCAAGACAATCTATACTGGTCTGGACTTTCCATTCCAACATGCCCTAAATTAAGTTACACGGTCACCCTAAACCACAAATCCCATAGCTGTTTCTTGGTTGGACAGAGTAAACTGAATTGAGCCAACAACCCACTGAGTCGCAGCAAGTGTCCCAGACTTAGTGCTACACTATTTAAGATGATGAATCATTCTAAACTTCCAGTTATTTCTTCCTCTTAAAGTTTTTCTACTACCATTATTATAACTAGAGCTACTTACAGACTGTGAAACTGCCCCAGAAGATTAAACCTGTGATTGCACACGCAGATCCTCAAAAAAAATACTGTTGAAATCTTCACAAGGAACATTTTAGCTAAAACAATCTATTCCGTATCTGCTTCCTTTTCCCGTCTTCAGTGATCAACTTTTATCTTTCTCAAAGATAGGCATGTTTCTTTGTAAGAGCAGAGTAAGAGCACAAGACCCTGATCTAATCTTATGCTAACAGATTCTTTTCAGCAGTGGAAGGTAGCCTTCACAGCATGAAATTGGACCAGAAGTTGGAAGTTCATGTTAGCAACAACTTCCTTTCACCCTTCTCAGTGCCCTTTCTGGAGCCGATACCAGCAGACTTGACTACACAGAAGAGCCGACTGTCAGGACGTGGCACACTGTCACTTCTTGTCATGTCCTGGCGCCTGAGGATCCAGTGCTATAAGACATACACAGCACCGACCAGACCAAGAACGTTCACTGGGTTAACTTCACAACAATCTCATTTGCTGTGTATCTTGGGGGTGGGTGAGTGGAGAAAAGGTAAGCTGAAGTATTCCTGAAGGAGAGTTTGGCACGTATTCAATACCTTAGAGAATCAGAACCACTAGTTAGCACCAGTTCCTGGAAAGGACTGGAGAGCCTACAGTGTGATGGTGTCACTGCAAGTTCATAGTACCATCATATGGATGAGAAGACCTCTCTGATGCTATTTCAGTAATAAATAAACCATACATATATTTAAATCCTGGAGAAAAATACAGCAAAGGCCATACTGAGAGTCATACATAAGCATAAAAGACCTGTGGATATTTTAAGGTTTAGAGTGACAAGTCTATAGCAAAAATGAAATAATGAGTTACTGAAATATAAAAGTCAAGAAAAAAGTTCCTAAGCTTTCACTTAAATCCTGCTTTTCTCTGTCATTTTTACCTGGTGACTAAGTGCAGCCTTTCTTCTTTGTAAAAATAAACAAATGAGGAAAATATAAGGAAATCAGCTTGGCATCATAAACTCTGAAGAACTGGGCAATCATTTTGCATATATACTTGACATACAGGTTAGGATATCAACTTTAGTGTCTAGAAAAATGTTGTGTTTCTTTTATGAGTAAATTTTCCTTACAATTGATCTGAGCAAAAAAGTACTATTAGTGACTTTGACAATTACTGCTAAAAGCATAATAAGCTGAATAAAAGATTAGGTGAGAAAAACAAATGTTACCATTTTATTTCCTTTGCCTCACACCATCTATTGGTAGAAGAGAAAGCATTTGTCACCAAAGGAAAATGAGTATGTATGCCAAAATAGGCTATTAAAAGAAAAAAGACCCTAGAAGTTCCTTACATAGTAAGCAACATACAAATATTTCAGCACAACTTCTGACTCTACTATTATTTCTCAAAAAGCTGTCTTCTGACCATGTATACTGTAAGAGATCACTTTACTTTCTGTCTCCAAGCAGAAGTTTCTGCTTGGAGGTTTTCTGTTCCAAGATTAGAAAAGAGAGTAAAATTTTGTTCAGCTGCATAAAATACTGTGTTAAAAATGAATTTTATACATGACCTATCCACATTGCTAATCTTAAGTTTATTATAATAACACAATTTATCATAAAGATCATAAGATTTTTGAATTATAGATTTAGAATGATAAAAAAAGTTATTCTCCTTCTGTAGAAGGAAATAGTCAAAATAATCTCTGCAGCACAGATTTCCATAATCCATGGTCAGAAATGGAGCTGCAGGCAAATAACTTTTGCTCTTCATCTGCAGCCTATACACTGAGGACATGAGAATAGGATCAACGTACTTATATAAATACTCAAAAGTGTTGTTTTCTTTAAAAAAGGGAGAGTTTTCCACACATACTTGTTAAACTTTAATGTTGATTACATGACTTGATTGGTATATGGAAATGTAATGACTGTCGTTTGTTTCAGTTGTCTTATACAACAATTTCAATTGTAAAACAGAATGAAATGACATTTTAACACACTGTTAATGGTATTCATTTTCAGTATGCTTGCATTTTAGAAAGCAAAGCAGACTTAAGCAAAGATTTATTCGTCAAAGGTGATCCTTTAAAAAGAAGCAGGGCTTTTCGTTTTGGGCAAGTACATGGGTAAAATTCTCGTACTCCATAAACATGTAGTAATTACAATTACACAGGTACAGTTCTTTTAAACTGTTCAGTTCTGTGTATCCAGCTGGATTGCCCTAAAGTATGCAACAGAGCAATATGAAAGGCTCACCTTGAACAACTATTATACCAAAATTTAATGGAATGTAAAAATGTTTTAACCTTCTTTGAACTATGTGTCAAAGTCGATTGGACTCAATCCAGGGAATGAAATCAATCTTGCTATTTTAAAGTGAACTAGCAAAACACTTCTCAGCATCAAGATGTAACTCTTATTGCAGTTATAACTCTTTTTTTAGGTGTTTTCTACCAATGATGATACTACAGAGGAACTGTTTCCCTGTATATGCTAATCTTTAAATTCTACCTATTTTTGCCAGTACCAATTTTCTATCATATTCAGCCTTCCAAATGAGAACATTTCACAGGATTACTCAAATGTAGTTCAAGTATGAGCAACTTAAGTTGCTCAAGTTTGCCAACTCCTGGTAATAGTGATATCCGAAGTGCAGTTGGTTTTGTTTGGGTAAACCAATGAGGGCAAATGAGGAAATAATGTAGCATTTCTGGGAGTGATAAAAAATATCACATGCGATCAGTCGCAGGAAATCTAACTGGAGACCAGTCACTACTGCCGAACCCCATGAGTGCATACTGGGGCCGATACTGTTCAACCTTTTCATTAATGACCTGGACAACGGGCAAAGTGCCCTCTCAGCAAGTTTGCTGATGACAGAAAACAAGTGGGAGTGGTCGATAGGCCAAATGGTTGTGCCACCCTTCAGATCATCCCGAACAGGTGGGTAAAATGGATCATGAAGTTAACAGTGGGAAGTGCAAAGACTGGCACCTGGGTAGGAATGACACCAGGCAACAGCTGATGGGTAGCTGTCTGGAAAGCAGGTCTGCAGAGAAAGACCTGGGGATCCTGGTGGACCACAAGTTTAACATTAGCCAGCAGTGTGCACATGGAGTAAAGAAAGCCAACAACCTCCTGGGGTGTATTAGGAGAACTGCTATCAGCAGGTGAAAGGAGGTGATCCTTCCCCTCTGCTCAGCCCTGGTGAGACACACCTGGAGTGCTCAGTCCAGTCCTGTGCTCTCCAGGACAAGCATGTCCTGTCTCTCTCCAGGAGAGACATGGACATACTGGAATGAGTCCAGTGAAGGGTCACAAAGATGATAAACAGACACAGCACGAGAGGCTGAGAGAGCTGGGACTGTTCAGCCCAGAGAAGTCTCAGGCAGGGATCTTAACCATATGGAAAAATACACGATGGGAGGAGATAAAGAAGACAGAGCTAAACTCCCAGATATCCAGCATATCCATTGACAGGAAAGAAGGCAACACACACAATCTAAAATGTAGAAAAATCCGTGCAAACCAAAGAAAAAGACTTTTTTAATGTGAGGGTGGTTGAACAGTGAATAGATTGCCCAGAGAGTTTGTGGACTCTTCAAACTTGGAGGCAGTCAAAATCCACCTGGACATAGCCCTGGACAACCTGCTCTAGCTTATCCTGCTCTAATGCAGGGACTTTGAAGAGTTGACCTCCAGAGGAGCATTCAACATCAGCCGTTCTGGAATTCCATAATACCCCTGTGCGAGGAGGGTATTATGGAATCCGGCATTTGGTTCAAACAAATTACAGAGAGGAATGACATACACACAGACATATGCACACTTTCTGTCTTAAACCAAATAGGTATGTATATATATAAATAGGAACAAGTTTCTATAACCAACTTTTCACAAATGACTCCTACCAAATGACATTACTGTCAAAAAAAAAAAAAAAAAAAGAAAAAAGAAGTAATCTCTACCATCAAAACCACTCTATCCTCTCTTTAAAAGGTATTGTGATCTTTAAGAGTTTCATGTAAAATGGTTTTGGAAAACATAAAGACATTTCTTAATTAGTTGATTAGCTGCTACCTCTGTCAGCAGGTCTCCAGTAAAGTTCTACTGATTGACAAAAGGTATTTTAACAAATACTAATGGTCACAATGTCTTGCATTAAACACAATGGAAAGAAAGGCATCCAGCAAGCAGCTCCAATGCCTTGCCAAGGAAATTGCTCTTCTATTCAGGATGTACCAAACACAAGACATGCACTTTAAAGCAGCCTCTTTCCTACCTATAAAAGGGTGACCTTAATCCTAAACAACAGTCCTTGACCTGCTTGATAATAGGAGACTGTATTAAAGAAGTTATTAAGTTTGTTTAGACCTCATAATTTGAAAACAGCACACCTGAAGTCATATATCAGAAAAGTAGATGTTTGTTCTGTTTGTTACTAAGCTCATGCACCTTCCCAAGAGAACAAGGAAACTCTAGAGATGGGAAAAAGATTGTGCATTTAACACATATGCATCCTACACCAGGAAACATTAGTCACTACAGGCAGATTAGGCTGGCATTATCATAGTTTACAAAATACACTTCCCATTATCTTCTTTAAATATATGTGCTGGGTACTGAATCTATACAATTTGCAGAAAACAATGCTCAAAAAACAGTACAGTTCTGGAAATTATTCTGTAGAAACTGTCCAGAGAACAAAACCACTATCTTCTGCCTGTGTCTTCATGAAACATATAATTCTGAACTTTTATTTCAGCTATTACAGTTAATCAACTTAGAAGATACATACTTAACATGGATAAAATCATTTGAGAAAGAGAAATTAAATGTCGTCAAAAAAAGAGAAGACTATCCAATAAACAGTTCCTCTTGGGCACAACCAGAAGCAGACTGAAAATTTTAGTTGTTCAGAGCTCTGTCGAAATTCTGAATTGAAATACCCGTACAGTTATGAACAAAGTCATCACTCAGCTATGAAAATCTAAATTATAACAGCAAAGTAAAACTAAATACTGTGAAATTAATACATTCGGACTTCCCTCCTTTATCTTTGCCTTTGTTGTTGAAAAGACTTCTTGTTTGCAATTTGTTAGTAGGACACCTCTTTTAGCGGACAGAAATCTGACAGCCCTGAATGAAAAATAAGGAAAAACATTATCCAATGATGAATATTCCACACAAAAAATAAAAAAAAGGTCCCTGTGTAACAAAACAGCTCCACAGGTGCACACAGTAGATAGATATATATATGCAATAAGGACTTACAGAGTATTTCATCAGTGTTTAGCACAGAGAAATTGTTAGTCCTTCCCTTTTTTACACATCTGCATCCAATTCTATGCAGCATTTATGACAGTATTCTCACAACTGTAAGAGTATCAACAAGGTGATCTGCAATCTGATTTTATTTCTGTGCTTCCATTCTAAAAGTGGACCAACTGAAAAAGGAAAAGCTTACTCCTAAGTTCAAACTTCAGAGTATGCTTTAGTAATTTAGGGCCAGAGCACTTGACACCTAACACAATCAATAGCTTTGGTAGGAAGGAAGAGAATTTGTGTCACTATTTGATGTGTTTCCAACTTCACCTTCATTCATAAACACACTTGCAGAAAGCACTTGTACGTGATAACTAGTACAACAATCCCAGTCATATTCTATATACCACTGCATTTTTCTTGGACCTTTATGCTGTATTCCACCCTGTGCAATTCTGGCAAGTAAAGACAGGACTCTAATCTACTTTTGTACGGAATGCAAAATACATTGTGTCCTTACACTACGAAAAACAAATTATTCATTACACAGAAAACCATCCTCAATCTTTTACAGTCAATGAATTTTCTCTGCATGATCATCTGAGTTACACACAGAATCATAAGAGATGTTCAAACCACAATAGCAAATTCTAATGCCAGGAAGAAACTAAGACTTTCTGGATTATATTCTGGATATATCTGTATGAAAAGACAATATATAAAAATAAACTGGTAGTACTGTATTTGCCTCTGATTACATTTGCTGTGATATGCACCTGGATGTTAGTAATTTCACTTTAATTGAAGATGGTAATATTCATGTGCTATGTGATCTGCAAGGTCAGCTGTGAAGTGTGGAGAAAAGGACGAAGCAACACTGCAACAACTCTGCCTGCTCCCAGGTTGTCCTGTTCTGTGCACGCAAATGCTCTTAACTGTTGGAAGGCAGCACCTGATGCTCTTTCGACTCCTTTATATGAATACTTCCACTTTTTACTTTAGTTGAAACTTTGATTTTTAGCAACAGCTTAACCACAATTTTCAACTTGGGAATCAACAGTTTGAAATCACAGAAAAATTCTTATTTTTTCAACTACTAGACTGAATTAGAAAATACAGAACATATATATTTTAATTATGCAGCTACAAGGAGGGGAAAAAAAAGCATAGGTCCAGGTTCTGTTTGCTTTGGCTTGAATGGGAAAGGAATATGTTGACATAATCAATATAATTGGAAGAGAGATATGCCACATTTGCTGTTTCACAGTACCATAATTCAGGTACTTCATTCCCCCTATTCCTCCCCCCGCCAATTTGTTGTTGTTGTCGTAATTTTGAAGCACCTCGTAAACATACTATAACTACAGAAGCTTAGAAAGGACTTCGGAAAGACACCTCACCTCTTCCTCTACCTCAGGGTAAAATCAGCTATGTATGTAATACAGCATCAGAAAGATATTTGTTCAGCCTGTTTTTAAAAACCACAAGAACGAACCAACCGCAATCTCAGTAAGCAATGTTCAGTCATCCTTACCAGGTGAACGTCTTTTCTAATGCCTAACACAAAGCTCCCAGCAGTAGTGGAAGAAAAACACTCCAATGCAAGTGGAAACTACAAATTATAGACTAATTTTTCCTTGAATAATGTGAAATAAAGGGAAAAAGTTAACATGCAACCTCTTTCTTTCTGAATACTAGACAACTCCATTTCTTTGATTATTTCTGTCAGCAGTCTATATAACATAGATCTCTGTCACCCTTGCGCAGACTCTTTCCAATTTATTGATGTGCAGAACCTCATTCATTTAGGGAAATGAATACCTGAACTGCAATACACAGGAAAGTATGTAACTGTTTTCCAAATTCTAATTTTTACTTTTTTTTAATGTATTTGATCACTATGCTCCTAATGTTTAAACTTCCCAGTTTCCAGATGTTCCATTTTCATTCCAAGTTGAGTTATTCAATGGATATGATGCTTTTGAGGCCACTTTAAGATGAATTTAAGGACGATTTTAGCAGTAAATGAAAAGTTAAGATTGCCATCATAAACAAACAAACAAAAAATTAAATGGGAACTTCTCAAGCACCTCCAGTTACTACGAATGTGGCATTCTATTTGAACTGTTATAAAAATGCATCTGATATATCTGAAGACAGGTCTATGATTCTACAAAGATAAAGCGTATGTTATAACAAAGCCTACACAATTCTTCCCCCTGGACCCTCTGGAAAGCCTGGTCATTAGCAGCTGTTGGGAACAGCACTGATATCAAATGCAAAATCAATAGTAGAACTTATATCCTCAGCCGTAAGTTAAAAGATCACATTTCCTCAGCAACATTAAAAAAAAAAAAATACATAGTTCTATCTACCTCAAGGATATTCTGGCAGATAGCATCCTGTTAGAAGTAAAGTTATGATCATTACAAATGATCATTAGAAAAAATTTTGCATTCCCTTGGGGAATTTTGGGAAGCATAATGTCAGTAATATTTGCCAAGAATCAACTGATTCATCTCCCAGATTAGTGCAACTTATCTGCTTTTTGTACAGGACGAAAAAAAAATACAAGGAAGTACCAGGCAAAGCAGATAAAAATGTAAATTTCACTATCTTTTCCATCTGTTTCTTCTAAAATCGTTTCTCTCAACTGCGCAAGTGTCAGGGCTAATCAAGTAAAAATATCTGGAGTAGCATACATCATTGCCTTTTTAAGTTGAAGACAGGCTACGCAGTTTATACCAGTATAAAGTTAAATATGATCATGATTCGACATGTTCCTTGAGAGGGACAACCAGGAACATTCAGGGATCTCAAAACAGAGACCTGGGGAGCACCAAATTGCCACAGAGGAGAAGGACTAGAGTGCTGACAAATCACAAAAGATGACGAATTTGTCATCTCACAGTAGAAGAGAGGCAGAGGATTTACTCGGTAAATCTTCAGAAAATATTTTTTTCATTTTCACTGTTACAACTGCAGTTAATTCCATAGTGTTACTCTGGATGTAAAAGAATCAGTAGAAGAACAGAAATTATATATACAAGCTATCTTCTCAGCAGATAAATGGGAATTTACCACATCTGAGAATGTGACTCCACATTTCAAGCCCAACATTTAATCATTGATTTTCTTCAACAGCAAATAATTCTAGCTCTTCCTTTCTGAGCAGTACTGCATAATAACAGCAAAATGTTTTGAAACAGCTTTCTGGATTGGCAAAGGAATTTTTATGTAACATCCATTTCTCCAGTTATTTTAAGAAAGACAGTTCATTAAAACATATTTGGCTTCAATGCCTAAATATTATTGGTTTAACAGTTTACAAAAAGGCTGGTTTTCACCCCTTGTATAGTCCCTCTCACCATTATCCTTCTTCCCCCGCCCCTCTAATGCCCTTCCCCACCATTTCCTGACCTCATAACAAACAAACAACAAAAAAAACCCAACCCCAAACCTAAAAAACCCAGTCAAGCAAACAAGAAAAATCTGAGTCTGGGAAATGGACGGTATGAGAAGAAAATGTAACTACTATACATAGCAAAGAGCTGTCTGTCAGTAATTACAAAGGCCAACAGTGCAATATGACTGCCAAGAACAATAGAACAATTAAGCTGAACTCTCAGTTATTTCAGAGAAATTCAGCTAAAGGGAAATGAAGAACAGTCTTTCCAATCATTTCACTATAAAATTTACCATTATCAAATTCCAATCTCTGACTTAACTTCAAACTAACCTCTGAAGCACTGGTCTTTCCATTTGTAGTGGGTGTAAATGGCAAGGTATTGGTAGTGGCGGGGTTCCGTAACACAGCTAAGCCCATTAGCCAGGCTGGTGGTGCCTCTGTGAGAATGTCAGAACACAGTACAGGCACAGAAAAGCGGGGAAAAAATTGTGAGAACCAGCACTGCGAGCACCACTGGCAGAGAAGAAGGATGGGAGGAGGCACTCCAGGCACTCCTGCAGCCCATGGAAGAGAACAAGATGGAGCAGGCAAATATTTTCTGAAGGACTTTAGCCCATTGGTTGGACTCTACACTGGAGCAAGGGAACAGGGTGAGAAGGCAGCAGCAGCAGAGAGGAGCTGTTACGGACTGATCACAACGGACATTCTCCATCACCCTGCACTGCATGGGGCGCAGGGTGGGGAGTGGGCAGAAGATTTGGGAATGAAGGAGTGAAGATGGTGAGGCACTGGAACAGGCTGCCCAGGGAAGTTGTGAATGCCCCATCCCTGGAAGTGTTAAAGACCAGGACAAATGGGGCTTTGAGTAACCTGGTCATGTGGGAGGTGTGTCCCTGCCCATGGCAGGGGGGGTGGAACTAGGTGATCTTTAAGGTCCCTTCCAACCTAAACCATTCTGTGATTCTGTGAAGATGACTCAGGGAAAAAGGGGTGGAGAGGTGGGAGGAAGGTGGGTTTTTTAATTTTGCCTTTGTTTCTCACTATCCAAACCTTTAATTGGCAGTAAATTAAATACATTTTCCCCAAGCTGAGTCTGTTTTGTCCACTATAGTAATTGTAAGTGACCTCCCATTCCTTATCTTGACCCATGAGCCTTTTCATCTTATTTTTTCCCCCTGCCCTGCAGAGGAGAAGGAGCAAGCGAGTAGTGGGGTGAGGGTCTGGCAGCAAGCCCAGGTCAGCCCATCACACAATTACACATAGGAACGCATACTTATAGGAATGCCAGATGAATTTAACCCTGTCCTACTGCACTGAGTATTTTCACTTGAGTACTGAACAAGTCAGCCAGTCACACATCATCTATTTACTATGAGGACAAAACAACTTTCCCTTTTAAAGGAGCAGAATTTTACTTCTAAATTTTGCAGAAGTGAGCATCTTGATCTTTTCATGTTTAAAGCACTATGGGTGGAAGCCACCAGGCTTTCACCTGCCATCATTATTATTTCCTAAATAAACAATGAAAGAAATGGCAGTATCTTGGAGGAAAAGATACAGTTCTCCCATGAAAGCCCTTACTGTCAGCTAAAAATCTGATTTTGAGTCTTTCCATATGCATATAGACAACACCCATATTTCAAGTAGTAACGGGTTCCTATACATGGTAATGCAAGAGGCAGGGCAGGTGGAACTGAGAGAGATGCTGCAGTTCAGGATTCAGCTGATTTGGAGGCACTGTTCAGGAAATAGTTCTAAAATTCTCTTGTCTACACATATATAGTGCCTCCCTTACACATAGCTATTCTCATGGGAGGACAAAATGACCACTGTTTGGGTTCTGCAGTCAGCCCATGTCCACCAGCATCTGAAGGAAGACTAGCTATGTTATCAAAATCAAGGCCACCCCCCTCTTTTTTTTTTTTTTTTCTTTTGTTAAATAAGGCTAAGGGTGTCCTCAATAAAGTTTGGTTTAGCTAGTAACTCTTCACAGAATCTGAACTAACACCTTCTATGAATATGATATATTGCTAATGAGCAACCATAGCTTAGACTTTACAGCACAACACAATGCTTTCAAATGTAGAGTACTATCCAATACTATTGGCTCCTACGGGTATGTAATTTTTTTTTTATTTATTGCAGTCCTTCTGATTTCAATGTCAATAGGTAATGACAGACTTTAAAACATGGGTTTCCTTAATTTTGACATTATTGGCTCAGTTTTGACTGTCATATAGTTGCAGGCTTAACTTTTCGAACATTGGTTTAATACTGAGTTCAATGGTAAAGTCACTTGTTCCTCTCCTCCACCTCAGCTGACGCTCCACCAATCCGAAATAATATCCTATGTGATCTGTAATAAAAATTTTCTCATTTAACAGTACTTCAGTATATCAATTCAGTTTTCCAGGACACAGCTCTCCTTTTCCTTTGAATGAAAATAACACGCACTCATTCTGGGAAGCCATGTATTTAAATTGTCCCTAATACTTATTAGCTATTGGAACTTGATGCAAAAGTGGAAGTTATCATAAAAACATTGAGATACAGCAACATAAATTGGCAACTTGTTGTTGTGTTCTCTCCTAGTTTTGCATTTGCAGAGCCTTCACATGCTTTTACAGCCTCTACCAATTTCTGGCTTAGTATGAAGATACAAGTTGCACGATGCTATGATGTTGTGCAAGCCTAGAATGAATAATATTCTCTACCAAACTATCACAAAGGGACAGATGGCAAAAAAAAATCACTATTTAGTATTACTGCTAATGAAAGTTTATCCAATGGGAAACAACATGCAGTTAGTATGAGCAGTATGAGTGAACAGTAATGTATACTGGCACAGCCAGAAGTCAACCATTCAGAGAAAGGACTTCAGTAACACAGATCTTACACTTTATTGATTGAACACTATAGCTGTAATACAATACAATTGTTTTGTTAATGCTGTTTTTGATACTGGGTTGTACGTATGACAGAAAAAGATGACATCACTACTGGAAATTTTATGTTTAGAAAAATCACAACTGAAAGTCAAGATAGTGAATGCAGGTTAATTGAACTCTCTTCAACTCTTAGATTCCTATTGCTCCTCAGGATTTATTTTCAACCAGTATATTGTGGGGGCAGGGTAAGTAAGAAAGAGAGACAAAGAAAGAATGCACACAAATTTTAAATGCATTTTAAATCAAAACTATAAATGTAAGGATTTCCTGAGCTGGGACTCAATGAGAGGAGAAAAAAATGAAACACATATTTATTAAGAAGTACATACACGTATGTTTTCAGAACACTGCCAGGAAACAGAAATGATTCAGTGCCTTCATCTTCTCAGCTCAAGATTAAAAACAACAATTGTATATTTGCATGTAGATTTAGTAGAAATTGGTGTCAACTTAACTCAGGGAGATAAGAACTACTAAAATACAGGATTGAATTTATAGAAGTGATTATGCTGAGGTGCAAATAAATAAATCAAATTAAAACTAATTATGCTAATTAGAAATCAAACCAAATACCTACAAAGAGTTTTATACTGACAGCAATTAGATTGCAAGAAGTCTCTGAGAAATGAAGCTGTAAGATGAGGCAGTGGCCAATCAATGAAAATTTCATTAAAAGATCATACTTTCATTTCTTATATGCAGACTTTAGAAGAATTCCAAAAAAGGGTTCTCTTATGCAACAAAAAATAATTTTATAGTGTTTCTGAATTATTTCTCTCATTATGAGGTTGTAATATTGACTGATATTTAATCAGACTTTCAATTAGTCTGATGAATTAAGCAACAAGTGCCATTCATGTGTCGGCAGACCCTTCCCTATCCGTGTCAGATAATGGTTTCACGTATGTCAAAGTATCTTATGAGACTTTTTATCCATGAAGCTGTATTTCTTGGTGCATTCAAGTAACAGACCTCAATATGGGTCCCCCAGACTATAATGTACAGATTGTAAAAGCTTTGTGTGGGTCTTTGTTTCACACTGCTACATGATACAGTTTACTTCCTCATAGCCATATAAACATTGCCATTATAAATATTATCGTAATAGTAGTATCCTTATGGGGAAAAAAAAATCTCATCATCATTACAATGTACATCCAATTCCTACTCTGTGTGTGTGTATACAACTTAGGCAGCAATTAATACTTTTAAACAATGACTACCTGTGTTCCGATAGTCACAAAAAAAATCTATAAAACTACAACTCCATACTCCAGTTGTTAGCTGGGTTCCCAAAGCAAAGAAAGGACTTGTGATTGTGTCCACCATAGGTGTCTACACCAGTCCATGCTATCAATAAATGGTCACTCTGGGAACAGAAGAGCAGAGATTTCAAAGACATTAAGTTCCTAAAGGTTCTGTGAAAATCAATAGCCACTAGGCCTCACTAAGGAGAGCTGGAGACCAAACTTTCCACTTTTAAAACACCAGAGATTTCACAGGAGAAAACAGACACTGGGAAAAAAGCTACCTTAGCTGCAGGCTAACAGGTTCACTTGGTTAAAAATACAGGAGTATTGACAAGTTCTAAGACAGTTTTGTCTACCTGTATAAAGTCACCTGAATATTAGAACTTCTGAAGGAAAAAAGTATGCCAGGGTAGGCATCAGTCTGTGTGAGCATCACCCATCACACACACTCACACATGTATTGTAAAGTTTTCTCTTGTACCTTGGGATCTTGTTAGTAACGTTCCCTGCCATTGTGTCTCCTGTTTAGAAACGTGATTCAGCAATCACTGGCCCGCTGACATGTCAGCATGTAAAACAGAATACTGAAATTACAGAAATTACAGTTTCATGACTCTCTTCTTATTCAAATGCTTCCCCATCTGTCTAAACATGAATATGAGAGTTCAGAGAAGGCATTACCTTTGTTATTCATGGTCTAAAATATTTTAGTGAGACTCAACATCTTTTGTGCATTTTAGATAGATATTTAGATAGATTTTAGATCTATCTTTATTTCCTTTCAAGAGTGATAAGGAAACTAGCTATGCTAGTTTTGGCTAGGGTGGAGTTAATTTTCTTCATAGTAGCTAGTATGTCACTATTATTTTGGATTTGTGCTGAAAACCATGGTGATAATACAGGGGCATTTTTGTTATTGCTGAGCAGTGCTTACACAGCATCAAGGCCTTTTTTGCTCCTCACACCACCCCACCAGCGAGTAGGCTGGGGATGCATGAGAAGCTGGGAGGGGACACAGCTGGGGCAGCTGACCCCAACTGACCAAAGGGATATTCCATACCATACATCATGCTTGGTATGTAAAGCTGGGGAAATAAGGAAGGGGGCGACGTTTGGAGTTACAGAATTTCTCTTTCCAAGTAACTGTTATGCATGATGGAGCCCTGCTTTCCTGGAGGTGGCTGAACACCTGCCTGGCCATGGGAAGTGTTAAACGAATTCCTTGTTTTGCTTTACTTGCTTTACTTATTAAACTGTCTTTATCTCATCCCATGAGTTTTCTCAGTTTTACCCTTCCAATTCTCTCCCCCGTCCCACCAGGGGTAAGTAAGCAAGCAGCTGTTTGGTGCTTAGTTGACACTAGTGTAAGGGCTCTGACCTATTACCTGCTGGCAGGATTTGGCTACTGGGGCTAAGGGCAACCGATCCCCATCCCCAGGGAAGTGCCCGCTGCCCAGGATGGAGCTGCCTGGCAGCTGCCCTGCTCCCTGGTGGGGTGGCCGGATGGTCCTGGCTGCCAGGCTCTGCCCTGCCACCCACATAGGGAAATGGGGTTTTATGCTTAAAAAAGGCAAGTAATTATATGTGGCCTTAGCGTGGGTTATAAAGAAAGTCAGGTTGAGCCAACTGAGTCTGATGAAAATGGCAATTTTAGGTCAAGTCATCAGTCATCAGAAATTATTTTTGTACATTCTTCAGATGCAGGAAAACCTTTTGAAAGCAAAGAGGGGAGAGTCTTCTGTCTCAGCAAGGAGCACAACTCAGGATGAGCTACAGATTTTTGAAAGTGTCCTATCAGTAAGGAAACCCATCTCCCTTCTGCATTAAATGGTGGTTCCAAACACAAAGGAGGACCCAAGCATTCCCTGTCTTCAGGATTTTGCTAAAGAAGGATGCTCACCTTCTTCAAATATTCCTTCAAGCCATAAAGGATGGGAGAAAAGGTGCAGAGACTGGGAAGGCCAGCTTTTTAACAAAACAACCAACAGTGCTTGTCTGATATTGACACTCCCCCAGCATCGCTCACTCCTCCCCCTTTTTCTATTTTAAATCTGAGAATTGGTGGTCCATTATATACATAATTTGCCTGTTTGATGTTGTGATGGGTTGATCTTGGCTAGATGCCAGATGCCCACCAAAGCCGCTCTATCACTCCCCTCCTCAGCAGGACAGGGCAGGGAGAAAACACAATGAAAGGCTCATGGGTGGAGGTAAGGACAGGGAGATCCTCAGCAATTACTGTCACAGGCAAAACAGACTCTACTTGGGGAAATTAACTTAGTTTATTGCCAACCACAATCAGAGTGGGTTACGAGAAACAAAACCGAGTCTTAAAACACCTTCCCATCACCTCTCCCTTCTTCCCAGGCTCAACTTCACGCCCAATTTTTCTCTACCTCCTCCACCTGAGAGGCACAGGGTGACAGGGAGTAGGGGTTGAGGTCAGTTCATCACACATCGTCTCTGCCGCTCCTTCCTCCTCAGGGGGAGGACTCCTCACACTCTTCCCCTGCTCCAGTATGGGGTCCCTCCCATGGGAAACAGTCCTCCACTAACTTCTCCAACAGGCTGCAGTTCTTCACAAATTGCACCAGTGTGGGTCCTTCCATGGGGTGCAGTTCTTCAGGAACAGACTTTTCCAGTGCAGGTCCCCCATAGGGTCACAAGTCCTGACAGCAAACCTGCTCCAGCGTGGGCTACTCTCTCCACAGGTCCACAGGTCCTGCCTGTTCCAGCACCGGCTTGCCATGGGATCACAGCCTCCTTTCGGCACATCCACCTGCACCAGCGTGGAGTCCTCCACGGGCTGCACGTGGATATCTGTTCCACCATGGACCTCTGCAGGCTGCAGGGGGACAGCCTGCTTCACCATGGTCTTCACCACAGGCTCAGGGGAATCTCTGCCCCAGCACCTGGAGCAACTTCTCCCCCTCCTTCTTCACTCACCTCGGTGCCTGCAGAGTTGTTTGTCACACATATTCTCACTCCTCTCTCTGGCCGCTGCCACATAGGTTTGGGGTTGTTTTTTTCCCCTTAAACATGTTATCCCAGCAGCGCTACCACTGTTGCTGATGGGCTCAGCCTTGGCCAGTGGCAGGTCCATCTTGGAGCTGGCTGGCATTGGCTCTGTTGGATACAGGGGAAGCTTCTGGCAGCTTCTCACAGCAGCCAGCCGTGCAGCCCCCCCGCCCCACTACCATAACCTTGCCATGCAAACCCAACACAGGTTTATCGATTAGTGAAGGAAATTATAAACCACTGTAAACAGAAATATGAGTCCTGTGGATAACATTCCTCCTACTCGATACAATGAGGCAGTGATGTTTTAAAATGAGTACATTAAGCTTAATTTGTCTCAACTATAAATGAATGCTTACAAAGCCCAGGACAGGCATCATTTCAATACTGACATCCATGATGTACAATATAGCTACACAAATTTCAGGTTTTTTACACTCATAATGTCACTGATTATAATTCTAGGGAGGATATAAGTTACTACCGAAACATTGTGCTTCACTGCAGAAGATGTCTAACACCTACCCACATTCCATCATTCCCTTGGTAACGGAAAGTTAAGAGCAGTGCAAAAATAACAACAAAGTTTTGCCAACTTGGAAATTCTTTGTAAATATTCATCAATCATTTTCAAAGTTATAGATAATCAGGAGTGAAATAATTTCCCCATGTAAAATGCACAAATGCAGGAGGCATAGGAGTATACTCTCTTTAAAAAAACAAAACAACCTTGCTTAATGCCATCCCTAAAACCATCATGTGCTGAGTTTCAGCTTCAGAAGATAATGCACTGTACGTGCTTGTCTCATTTAGATTTTAGTGTGACTGTTAAAACAAAATATGAGATTGGCCTTAAGAGATACACTGCAACAAGCATGCTAAGCGTTTGCCTTGAATGATAACAGAGAAACAGACACCAGGTATGCTTGATACTATAGTGATCTTTCCCACATTCCCCTTTCTGCTCTTTAGACCCCGGCAGCATCCTGCTTCACCACCGATATTGACATTAGTACCCACAGCAAGCAATTTTCTGAAGCTAACCTGCCAGAACACTGCTCCTTTTCACTACAGACAGAGCAGGGTCAATCTCTTTCTAATTCACTGCCCTGAATCAGCTCACTGTGACAGCCAAAAGGTAAGCTTCAGGGGGCAGCTACCCTGCAGATTGGTGAGGTATGTCATCTGGCCACCTCCACAATCACTGAGATGCAGGAGAGGTGTTGCACACCTTACTGGAAAAGTAATAAATGAGTGAATACTGGAAATGAGACTTGGTGAAATAAAGGGAATTTTGCACTTCCAAGAAAGTGCTATAATGCTTATTATGGTGAATGGCCAGACTGCCTCCAAGATCAGAAAGATAAATTTGCTTCAGAGGAAATGCTACTATTCAGAACATCTAGAAGGCCTGGAGATAAAAGCTTAAAGTGCCTCACTAAGAACAGGAATCTGTGACACCCTGGAGCAGGCAAGTACAGAAAGTCCCAAACAGTGACCATAAAATGTCAGCTGAATAGAGAGAAGAGATTTTCCAGTACAAATTCAATGTTAAACACAACAAATGTGGCTTTTCTTTTGGTTGTTCAGTTAAACTTTTCAGAAATATTTTTAGATATATTGCCTACTTCAAAGGCTCTCAATAAACTCTAAAAGGTAATCACATTGTCTGAAATGAAGTGCAACCCTGAGGTGCCCACATAACATGGTATTCTCTAACCCTGTGGGACATTTTGACAAGTGCTCTCACTCCCAGTATTTTATTCACAGGACAACAGAATAAACGTGGACAATGGCACGTCCATGGGGACCTGGAAAACCAGTACCATGAGGGTCAGAGCACAGCAAACCTGCTTCCAGTGGCCAGAAAAGAAGGCTCGCTGGCTTCTTAAGGGTAAGGGGGAGTGCACAACCGAATTCAGGTGGTCCCCAAGGTATCTGGGATGGACACTCAGTATAAAGGCCTCTAAATCTGAAGCGTGGTTAAGAAACTCCTTAAAGTGATGACTGAATTTAACTATTTGATAGTATGATCATAGATAGTTCCAGTGATTCAATGTAGTTATTATTATTTTATTAATGCATTCTTGATGCAGACTGCCGAAGTAAGTTGTTGATATGTGACTGCTTCTTAGAGCAGATGGTGTTGTCAGATTTGCTATACAAAACTAATTAGTGGCCTTTTACACACACCACAGAGTCATCACTGTCTGACTAAAATACCTGTATCCATATTAAAGAATATAACCCTACCCAGTCAAAAAAGTTGAAGAAATCTTAACAGATTACAATGTATACCAAAAAATCGAAGAAAAAATGGAAAATGCTAATAATAATGAATGTGAAAAGACAGTTTTGCTGTGACGTTGCTCCAAGATCGCACTGAAGGCACACTCAAAGCAGTATGCTGCCTATTCTGCAAACAAGTAAAGGACTTCCATATCCAGGCCTACCAGGATACCACTTTTCACTAAAACTAAATTTCTTTCTCTCAGTAGGTAGCAGAAATTCAGTCATACAGGGAACAACTTTTTCTCTCCTAGATACGATTACAGACTGATTGAGGAACCATAACTATTTCTCATGAAACTACCTACCTTTTCCTGATGATTACATGTTGCATCTCATGTTATCACTGCAGCAGGAGGGTAAATAATCACAAGAAACAAAAAGAAAGCTATTTTTTTTTAATGCAGTTTCTCATGAGATGATGGTGAGAATTTCCCCTGAATATAATAAGGACAGCTAGAATTCAAGATTTACACTTAGCACCATTCCCATGAAAGCTGCACTCATTTAAGTCCACAGGAGAACAGCGCTGTGACTTCTGATACCTTTAAAAGAGACAACATTGTGCCTATCAACCAACCACAAACACCGTTTTACAATTCTAACTTGCAATTCATTACGCTTTTCTACCAGTATGTTTTTAGTGCACCTCTAATACACAAAATGAAAGTATTTTCCCTGTTATGCTCAGCAATTTCAATATTCATTGAAAATGTCTTAACAAGCAATTTTCTTTCAGAGTTCCAGCAAAATTGATGTGCCAATCTTGAGCAGTTCTCATCCACATTTCCAGGGGCAAATAACGGTTATTGAATATAAACCTTTCAAAGTCCTTGTAAACGAGTTTTAAGTCATTTCTGCCCGCTTTCTCTGCTGCTTTGAACAATTGAGGCTTTTAGGATTATCTAATCCTAAACATCTAGGCATCTAAACTGCTCAGGTGCTGGTTTACATTACCTTAGATCCTGGGCTGCAGTTTCAATTTTTAAGTGTGGGGAAGTTATCCAAGTATAGTTGCATCTTTTCTCTTTCTGTGCCCTTAATTTCAAAAATCCGTCTTTAAAACAAAATAATAAATAAATGTTTAACTGAGTCTAATCCATGCAGCACTTCTACACTATAGCTCTACTGTTGTAAAACCTCCCTCGAGATACAATGGCTACTGGAGAAAGATGCAGACCAAAGAGGAAAGAACTATGAAACTGAACAACCGTCCATGGAAATTAACAGAATAAAAAGGTGGTTTAGTCTAGAGGAAATAATATCCAGGATTGCTGCATGATAATAACCCTCAAAAAAGTAATCAATAGATACCGCATTAAAGGAAAAACTCTTACTTTACAGCAACAGTGATAAGTGTTCAAGGTAACAAGAAACTTCTCACAGTACAGAGTAGACTCCTTAAGGAAGTTCTGCTGTTCCCATGGATGGAGATTAAATGCTTCTCAAAAATTACTGAGTTACATGTGGCAGATGAGAACATAAGCGGGTTGGGTCCCCTTTGCCATATTTTTTAATCATTCTTTAAAGAACTTAGCCTATGTTTTTACTTATCATATTTCTGGCCATTTCTATGTTTTAAATTAATCAGCTTTTTTCTAGTATCTCTTCATCAGCTAGCAGAAGGCTCAAATATCTACAGCATTTTTGGCTTTTGCTCCATAGCCTTTTGTGTTAATATCAGCACTCCATTGGCTGGCCGTTAACACGCTCTCAGGGTATCACAAACGGTATCCAGTTGTTCTGGTTTGAGGTAAAACAGAACCAATTTTGTTTTGTAACTGTGCTTCTTAGCTGGGCCTCTCTAGCTGCTGAAATTAACAGCATATTGTGCAATGTTCACTCTCTCAGAGTGATAAGACCTATGTTTATAGCTGATGCCCAGGCATGGTATGCAGAGAGGCTCTTGCTTATACTTATTGCTATAACACCCAAGGGCAGCTCACTTTGTTACCCCCCGTTGGAGGGTCGGAAGTGGAAAAGCATAGAGAAGTCCCACCTGCAGGGAGGAGCAGACAGGACAGGTGACCCAAAACTGACCAACAGGGTGTTCCATCCCATCTGCCTCATGCTCAGTATAAAGGCTGAGGGATCAAAGGGTCAACTCTCTTCCTTCAATGGCCGATGTCTGAGGAGGAGTCTGTTCATCTGCCTGCGATCCCGATCCTGAATGCAGATCTGGAATCCAGTTCCCGTCCGTCACTGAGTCCAGCCTGGGACTGCCCCAGTGTCTGCCGGTGTCGTGGTTGTCATCTCGGGAGCTTGATACGGTTTTGTATATATTTCATTATTTCTTTTTATTTTATTATTAATATTTCATTAAAGTAATTTAGTTTCTTCTAAACTCCTACATCTCTTTTTCCCTCCTCTGCCTTTCTCTTTGAAGAAGGGTAGAGGGGAGCATCTGCCGGTCCCATCTGGGGTCCCCCAGGTCCCCAGTAGCCGATTTGGCCTAAACCACGACACCAGTTGACTCCTATCAGCTTCAGGAGGAAACAGGCAGATTTTTAACCTTAGCTGGAAATTAAGTTTATACAAGGTGCTTCCATGAAAATCTAAAGAATTGGAACACAAAAATGCATTGCTTTGGAGAACAGACCTTTCTAATGCGTTCTCTTACGACCAAACTCTGTTTGTGACGAATCATAGCACACATAGCACAGAAGCAGCACAAATTTACATAGCTGAAATTCAAAGTTTGGTTTGTACTAATCAGTAAGAATGGGAACTGGATGTAGATCTTTCAAAAAGCAGATTGCAGAGTAGGAAACTTTTTCTGACTACAAAGTTCTTTTACAAAGCATGAACTACTTACAGATGCACTGGATGATGTATAAGAGGCTTTCAAAGTGACAGTCTAGAATTTGAGCCCAGCGTTCATACAGGAAGTCAAAACTAATTTCAGATACAAAGTTATCCAGTCAATGAAAGAATGTCTTGTAAAAAGCCTCTTTCATTTCCCTGTAGAAAGACTGTCATCTTTTTTTTTTTTTTTTTTTTAGTAATAAGGGCAAAGATATTGGTTTTGGGTAAATCTGGTAATTAAACTGGCAACAAGCAACGCTTCCAGCTTCATTATGAGAATGTAATAGAATAATGAGGTATTCTTGATGTCTGAATAAAAGTAGATCTAATTCCCAAGAGAAACTAATTTTTCCGAACCACATACAGTATAACACTTTTCTGCTGGCCAATTGGTTTACGACAGTTACATCCTATTTATAGGTTTCCTCTTGCAACAGTTTTGAGCTTGAATTGAACATGCTCCAACAACTGAAGCGAATCAGCAACTTATTTAAAAATAAAGAACTTTTCAAAATAAATGAAAACAAAGAGCTCTCTAGTACAACAGCTTTGTACAGAAAGCGTCTAGGCAATTATTTTCTCCATTATAGTAGAAGCAAGAGAGAAAGAGGCAGCAACAGAAGAGGCAGCAACTCAAAACACAGTGGCCCAGAGGGAGAAAAAGTTAGAAACAAAAATATTAGGATAAACTAAATAACAATCCATGAGGTAAAGCAGAGTGAGCCCCTGTGTGATTAAAGCAATATTATGAAAGCTGAGGCTTTGTACAATGCTGAGGCTTGAACTATAAATTCAGATATGAAAGGAGCTGAGAAGGGATCGATGCTACCAATCAGAGACGACAGCGAAATCACACAGAATCACACAGATTAGACTCACAAATATGAGTCTAAAGATATTCATAAAGATTTTGAAAAGTTTGCACTTCTAAAAATTCTCTGGATACACATTTCTCCAGGAAAAAGGTAACGAATTACAACATTAACAGCCGTGAACCATGACTTAGTCACGTCATGTGCTAGGTCCTTCCTAAAAGCAAGAAAAACATCCCTGCCTATAGGAATATGCAAAGATTAAGACAATTCACAAGGACAGATTTTGACAATTGCAATTAAAAATACCAGTAGTCAAGATAATCTCAGATTTGGCTCCTATCAGATTACCTTTCCCCACAACCTTTTGTCAGAGAAAAGGAAGAGTTTTAGGCAGGGATTTGAAATAATACAATAGTGTATGCTTTTGAGAATGTGCCCACAAGCATTTCCAAACAGAAAAGGTAGCATGACAGAAAGTGTGGAGGCATTTGCCTCAAAAGAGAACAGGCAGGCATAGAACCTGGCAGCAATGCAAATCTTGCTGCACATCTAAAACTTTTTTTTAAATGCCTTTGTCAGCTGTGTAAATTAAGTGTCCCAAGAAAGGCACAATTACAGCAACCAAAATTAAATTTTGCTCAAGTACTTTTTCCATCTTGGTCCTCAGAAAGATGTCAGATTACCATTACTACTCATATAAAAGCATGGATACTTCATCTAAATAAATACATGCATTTTTTTAACATCACATGGTTAGGGACCAGATGCACTTGTTCTACATATATACTGTTCCCCTGATCTTAGGGAAGACCATAAACCCCCTTTTTAGATTGTGAGGTCCCTTACGTTACTCTAGTCATTCATCCTTGGATCAAGGCCCTTGAACACCATGATTACCCTGAAAAGCAATCTGAATTCCAGACACCCTTCTTCCTTATCTCTTTTTTACTCATGAATCTTCCTCTTAAAAAAACCTAAAAAAATAATAAAAAAAATTAACATGTTGCCTTTTCAGAAAAAACTGTTGGAAGAAGTCATTAGGAAAAGACAGTATCTAAAACTCTGTAAATTTATTCTTTGCTCATCTTAAAATCCATTTTCACTGAAGAAAACAGGTTTGGTTTTTTTTCTCCACAACACAAGAGAACATAATTACATCCTTGTAGCACAAAGCAGATCCTCCACCATCTGGAAGGCTCCTAATCTCATTCTTCTTAACTGTGTCACATTGTTCTATATGTCAGGATATCCCCTATAAAAGTAGGGTAAGGCCACTAATACTATAGTTAAACAAAGGACCTTCCAATATTATTAATACTACAGTTAACCAAAAGACCTTCAATATTATGACGCACTGCTTTCATCTTCCTTTATGAACTGTTACAACATTATGTTTGGAACTTGCAAAACCGTCTCAGTCATGCACCCACTTATCACCTCCAGTGGGAATGAAGTCTTTAAAAGAACTTCAGCACACACATAACATTAGGAAAAAAGGACCTTTTCTTAGTGTTACGAAAAGATGGAGGAAGGAAAAGAGAACTGTGGGAAAGGACCTAATGAAAACGGGTTCTGAGTTAAGAGAAAACATGTTTCTAAGGATGACACTATTGGCAATTGAAATGTTAGACTGGAAAGGACCTTCCAAGGTGATGTTTCCCATTCTCCTCCCTTAAAGCAGGATCAGCTATGCTTACATCCACTGTCATGAATACTACAATGTCCCTTGGCAAATTGTTACAGTGCTTCCTTACAGCTTCATTCCTTAATTTGTATTTGCCAAAATCTGCACATCATATCCCACCCAAAACCACTACATACGTTGAGGAAAGCGGGATTATTTACATAACTGGCTAGCTATTCTTCTGCTCATACATCAAAAAAGGTATTTTATTCATTAATCTTGTTCAAGTTTATGATCCACTACGGCCCTTTTCTAAAGAACTGCCTGTTTGTGTTTGTATAGTCGGCTATTCATGACTAAGTGCAGTACCCTGCAATCATCTCTGTCGAACTGCCGTGTATTTCTTTCAATCTATTTCTTTTCTTTAAGAACAGCTGGAAATCTAGTCCCAGCACACTTGCAATATTTCCCAGCTTCCTGGCATCTACAGGTTTAGAAAGTATACCTTCTTGTACCATGAATCATGGTATTAATCAAAGCACAAAGTCGAAGCAGAATGAGAACAGAGCCCAAGCAATACACTTTCCTCACTCACTTGTAGGGCAGCATGTCTAATATCGATATCAAAGCGGGGCCGGTGAGACAATCTACTTCCAGAAGAAGCCCGCACTCAGCTTCTCTGAGTTACCACTCTCTCCTTACTACTGCTGGGCAGCATCTTTATAGGTCTCTTTCACACGTTCACAATTAACCCTTATGCCTGGTTATCCACCACTCCTGCTGCCTTCTACCTGCTTCCAAAGGAATGTTACCAATATATCTTCCTCATGTGTTATGTCCTCCTCTTTCTTAGAGACCTCTGGTCCACAGTCCCTGCAAATGGACTAAAGCCCATTAATTTAACATGAGATATTATGAGACAGACTTCAAGTTAAGAGTTTGCCAGCACAGCTGCAGGCAAAGAGGAACTGGTTAAATCTTGGTGATTCTCCTTAAATGTTGTCTCTCAAATCACTTTCAGTATCATCCCTCACCACCATCCAGACTAATAACTGCTACTGCCTTAGCAGTGCTTTGCTCTCTCCATAGGAAGTAAAATACTTTGAAGGAATAAGAGAGTAAAAAGTAGAAGGAAAAAATATGTTTCACTGGCCTTACAGGAATTAAGACTAGCCAGATAAAACCTTAGACACTCAAACTTATCTCTGTAACTTTAATCAGTTGTACTCCTTTCTCTTTCTCCTGCCTCTATAATCAACTGCATTTTCACAGAAAAAAAAACTGTGACAGATTTTGACTACCTCACCTCTTTGACGAACAGACCATATTAAGTACAATGCTGTTGAAGAACTAACACTGCCCTATCCAAACATGTTCCTCAAAATTATGATAAAAGAATCACTTTGCACAAGTTCATACTCAGGATAGTTTTACTTGATGTGATATTCGATTTATACCACATCTTCGAAATGAGCAAGGATTGGGGAAAAAAGTCCTTATCTTTTGTACTAGTAAGTAGTGTAGGAAACCAGAGAAAGAAAACTCATTGATAATGAAATTAATGATGTAAGATTGACTACATTGTAGTTTTGATCACTAGTTACTCACACTGGTCATAATGAGGAAAGAGCTCATGATTCTTTTGAAAACTCCTTGAGTCCTAGCCATGAAAAGACTCTTGGTTGCAACCATGAGTCTGTTTCTGTCTCCTTAATACCACTCAGAGACTAAATTATGCAGAGATCCAAAGAGTCATGGCTTTACATCTGTGTGGAGAACCTCAGTCAGGTGAATTCCTTCAGATCCGAGGTCCTTGAGTACCTCAAACGGAAGACAATGCTAGCACTACACTTTGAGCTCAGAATATCCACATTTCCTTGCAATATTTATTCATTAAATTAATGTTTAATGATAACTTAATTTTTTTTTCCTCTGGGGCACAATTGTTTCTTTGATGCATTCTGTGATGGAGTTGATTGCTGTTACAATAAGCTGTAATAAATTTTTACTACATCACTGGTATATTCAACAGCATAGTCTCATGGTATTTCCACTCAGTTCAATAGGAAATTTAGGCACAAAAGAATGAGACAACGTTTCTTGAACTCTCAGTGTTCACGGACATGACAAACCAGCACATATTAATCTTGGCATCTACTTCGTATTGCAAAGAAGAATGAAGCTATGATATTCTTCTCAGCTCAGAATTTGGATCAATACTTCAAATGTTACACCTTTGGGGGAAAAGAAGAAATATCATGGAAGGCTAAAAAGTCTGCAAGACTTATGAATGGCTTGCATATTCTGCAATGCCATCAATGCTTCAAAGCTGTGTTTTCAGACACAAAAATTCTCTGCCTGCTTTCTACTTCTTTACACAGGAACAAGTAAGAGACATAGCAAATAAAAATGAAAAATTATTTTAAAACTTTTCCTTTAGCATTCCATGACACACAGTATAAGTGTCTAAAATTTAAAAGGTAAAATAAAAAAAAAATATTCTGATACAGTGCAAAAGAAATCCAGGGTAAGATCAAACATCGTTAGTTTTATATTGTGGGTCATGAGAAATCTTGAGCCTTTAATAAATTGCTCCTAAACTTTACTAAGATATATCAGAAGCCAGAAATACTAAAGAGATGCTATAAAACCCATCACCATCTATGTTGCAAAATGAAGTGCCTGAGTATCATTCACTGTAAAATGAAATAGACTGGTTAGAATAGGAAAGTTGAATTACATTTTGAAGAAGGCTTGAACTTCTGTATGCGCATTAAGGGAAAGATAGGTTATGCTTTGAGCATAAATAGGAAAAATAGGGATTTAGTAAGGGCTGGAATTATGGTGGAAGATCTAAACAACTACAGCTCTGAAGTTCCCTCTTATAGACCTCTGTAGTTACCATGACATTACTAAAGTTGCCTCAACAAACTAAGAAGATAATTTCCTTTCCACACTGAAGAACTCTTCTTCAGAATATGGTAGGTCTGCCATGTTTGAGATTTTTTTTAACATTTCAAGGATAAAAAAAGAAAATATTTTTGAAGACTTCTATTGTTAACTACCTCCTTGATCTAAAACACTGAAGGAAGATTCTTTTATTCTGTACATATCTACATGATTGTTCTACGTGACCACATTTTTTTTAATTCTGCTAACTAAATTTTTCCATTCTGCTTCAACCTTTCTTTAGGTGCCACCTCCATCTGAAAGCATTTAGGTTGATCAGACAACATATACACTCTATGAGACAGTAGATAAATAAAATATTGTCTCTGGTTATGTACCAAATCAGAGCTAACTGTCTAGCAGATTTCAACGATTTAAGTTCTTTGGGACATGGACCATATTACCCTGTCAATGTGCAGGGATAGGTATATCACATAACTATCTATTGTTCCAGCACTGAAAAAAAAAAAGACACACACACACCCCAAAGACTTAAAAAAAATCAACTGAACTGCTAAAAAGCAGTCAGAAATCTTGTTCTAGAAATCAGGGGGATTGTAGTCCTGTGCATAACTCCCGAATTCATTTCTAAGAAGGCAAAATTACCGCCAGTGTCACATTTGGTGCAATGTGTATTCTTGCCAAACAAGATTGCAGAAGGCACTTCTTTCAAAATGTCAACTGGACTTTATGTTTTTAATCATAAACATGTCTTCCTTTTTGTACAGATTCCTTAAACTTACTGCAAATTGTATTTACATCTAAAAATAACCCAATGCTTGAATACAGTTTCTCAATTTAACGTCATGAAGTTCAAAGTATCAGTACAGACTGGGGAATGAACGGATTGTGGAGAAGGACTTGCCGGTACTGGTGCATGAAAAGCTGGACATGAGCCGGCAATGTGTAGTCACAGCCCAGAAGGCCAATCACATCCTGGGCTGTGTCAAAAGAAATGTGGCCAACAGGATGAGGGAGGTGATTCTGCCCCATTACTCAGCTCTGGTGAGGCCCCACCTGGAGTACTGCAGCCAGATCTGGAGTCCTCAGCACAGGAAAGACATGGGCCTGTTGGAGCAGGTCCAGAGGAGGGCCACAAAGATGATCAGAGGGGCTGGCGCACCTCTCCAATGGAGACAGACTGAGAGAGTTGGGGTTGTTCAGCCAGCGGAAGAGAAGGCTCCGGGGAGACTTTACTGCAGCCTTTCAACACATAAAGCAGGCTTATAAGAAAGACAGAGACTTTTTTACCAGGGCCTGTAGTGACAGGACAAGGCACAACTGTTTTAAACTGAAAGAGGGTAGATTTTGAATGGACATAAGGAAGAAATTCTTTACAATGGTGAGACACTGGAACAGGTTGCCTAGAGAAGTTGTGGATCCCCCATCGCTGAGAGTGTTCAAGGTGAGGTTGGATGGGGCTTTGAGAAACCTCATCTATTGAAAGACAGCAGGGACATTGGATTAGATGATCTTTGAAGGTCCCTTCCAACTCAAGCTATTCTATGATTCAATTTCTACTATTCACTTTAATGTGTCTGACATATTCTTATTTTCCTGAATATTCATTTGGGAATAAAAAGCGCAAAATGGTAAAGGACAATTCAAATTTAATCTTACTTCTCATGGCTTTCCTATGGTACAGATTATTTCTTTTATAATTATTCTGGATTCTTTTTTCATCAAGGCAAACAATGATTTTTCCCAGATTTCCAGTTACCAGATTTGTTAGTTAAGTCAGATGATATTCCTGGAACAATCCAAAGTACTAAGAGTCAGTTATTTACAACACACAAAAATTGAAAAAAATTGCAAGATACTGTTGGTAAAATGTACCTTCATCTTTGATTTATAAATAATACTTTTAAGAAGCAGCCTGGAACTGAATGCTAAGCTTTGAAAAATCTGTTTAACTATGTGGGTACAGTTTTGATATTAAGCCACCACAGCTCCTTCGTTCGTCATTCTACCAGTGGAGCTGTAAAGAAAATCCAAGCCTACTGCTTCAATCTTCTTCAAGTAATTTATACCACTCTTCCAGCATAATTTTTAAATTTAACCCAAATATTTCTCCATGCAAGATTTTAACCAGGAAATGCTGAATCTTGTGCTGATTTAGAACACATGATTTCAGTCCTCCATGCCCTCCCCCATCCCACCACACTCATTAACTAAATTATGTATTTATATTTGATTTGTGCCTCTTCGATTCCATCAATTCTCAGAAATGGCTAGAAGATGGTAATGAGTAAAGGAGATATAGAACATCAGTAAATCCATACAAATATGTCTAAGCAAACATATGAAGAATCTGGGGGAAATGCTCATGTAGTTCAGTATAAATCCAAAGAAAGAAGTCATAGTTAAATGCTGTTTCAGTGTATCATATTTTTACCACATGGATCACTTGTAGCAAGTTGTGAGAAAAAAAAAAAAAAAAGAGAATGAGAGGGCAAAAACACAATATGGGATTGCATTTCTTCATTTTTCTCCTTGCCAAACTGGTTCATTTGTAAATGTTTCATAATTTCAGTTATGCTTTTGTATAACTTAAAAGAAGCAAATCTGAAGTTCTAGCAGCTGTAGCTCAAGGCAATAAATCCTGTTAAGAAGCTGTTACGTGCAATTGTAACTTCAGATTTTTCCAACATTATGCATCTCTCAATCTTGTATTTCAACTGTTCCATGCTTACGTTGTGACCCTACGGTAAAACTAGAAGGCCCATCTGGCCACTTCATCTCCTTAGCAGATAATGCTTATTTCAATTCTTATCTAAATTTGCATCAGAACTATTTCAGAACAAATCCAAGGTATATTACAGGTCTATGATTTTACAACATAAATTAGTGTAATACATTATTTTAGGGTCTTGTTTGTACTCTAAGGCCATTTATTTTGGCAGTATTTTGTTTTAATGGCTTAAAAAAAATATATAGATAAGTCTTGCAGTTTTGCAGCAAAATGCTTCAGGACTGTAAAAAAAACACTGCCCCAAACTGAAGAGAAAGGATAACAGGAAAGATAAACAATAACATAAAAAGGAGAATCCAATGGAAATCAATGTTTTTAGGCTTGACTGGAATAATAATTTCTCATTTTCATGGAAAGTTAATGCAAGAAAAAAGATACAGGGAAGAATGGTTTCCTTTTTAATTGCTGTATTCATACAGCTGTACTACTATTATAAGAAATAATTAAAGCCTAATTGTTTCATGCAATGCTTAAATCTCAAAAGACCCAGTTTCTCGGCACTGCCACAATTTCTTCATAGAGGTGAGCCTTATTTCTCTTATGAAGGGATCTCTGGTTGCTCGTATTGCCATCTGAAGGATGTAAAGTAGCATAAATAACCTTCGCATTGTTTATTTCAGTCACTGTCTTACCAAATATACAGCCAATGCCTAATTAAAAACATAGTAAGTGGTCAGTGAGGTATAAAACACAATCTTAAGAACTAATTTATCTGGTGCTTATCTCACTGCCTTCTTTTAAAGACTGGATTGAATGTCACAGTTTAGAAACTATAATTTTAACAGCCCCATATTTAAGTGCAATTTCACCAGTTTAATATTTCTGTAAATTGTTTTTGTAAACACATACTATAATGACATATTATGCCATGAACCTATCTTGAAATACAGCTTCACAGTGCTAGTATCCACCATGACAGGTTAATTATGAAAGCATTCTAAGAGATTTAAGAATTAGCCAGTTGTCCTTCGTGGACTGGCAAGAGAAAATAGGTTTTCTATACATCAGAATACACTAATTAAAAAGCAGTGTTTCAATTTCATTTTAATGAGTATCCACAGAATAAACTATAAATTTGATTTTTTCTTTTTTTTTTTCATTTCTTTCATTACATAGCTGTCATAAGAAGCTTTAGGCAAAAAGGAGATAAAGCAAATGGCTTTCATTTAAGTTTGCAGCTTTCTCAATCTGAAGCAATAGGTAAAATGTAGCTTGTTCTGTGATAACATCTTATTTCTGCAGGTACATTAGGAACCCCTAAATAAAATAGCAAACTGATATATCATTGCATTCCCCTTAATCTTTCCCTGACAACAGTTAAGTATGAAGGTCTTCCTACACTCATTCGTACCCTATGTTAAGCAATGTATCTACAGCAATTTGACAGCTGATTAAGAATTATGCAAATTCTTCAGTTTGTTGCCACGTCATCACCAGCATTTTTTTTAAGGAAAAATACTACAGCTGTTGGATTATGAGTATATAAACTAAATAGCTGTTTTACTAGTACTATTTTCCATTTCACCAGTCACTAGCTACCCAGTCCAAAGCCTTGGAGTGAGTATAAATCCTCAAAATAATTTCACACATCCTTTATTTTACTTGCATGATTAGCCAAGTCAGTTTAGCCACATGAAAAAGAGTTTAAAATGTGTGATTTGTATCGTGGGCGAAGCACACAGCAGAATTCCTGGAAAGTTTTACTGAATTTACAGATTTTGTTACGTCCTCTACAATGAACACACTATCATTCACTTTCACAGGCTTATTATAATCTGTAACTATTTCTCATCTAAAGAAGTGCTGAACCATGTAGTCTTAAATAGTTACTGTATATATTTATGAGTTCCTATGTCAGATGGTCTTTGCTGTTCATAGATGAATCATGACTCTCAGTTGAAGATGGGCAAAGCCCAGTTCTCTTAACTTAGAGAAAATAGAACAGCCTCCATGAGAGGAAGTGTTATTTCAGCCACACACCATTCTTGCTTCCTTACTACAAGCACTTTTAACTATTAAGCACTAAGATTAGGTGCCATTGCATGATATGGGAGATGGTAAAGAAAAGTCATGCTGATGTAAAGCCTCATAAAAAGCTTCCGTTGGCACCAGTGCTACCAAATTCTACATAATACAGCTTATAATAAAACAAAAATCTAAATATGACGTTCAAAGAGTTTGCAAAAAAAAAAAAAAAATCACAGGTAGTCTTAAAAATGAGTGAGTTAGTTAATAATGAGTTAATTTTTTGGAGACAGAAGCACTGAACTGCAACAGAGCAGTTATGCTGGGTATGTTCGTGTGACCAGAACACAGTGATACTTGGTAGACCTGATCTTGGTAAGTTTATCTTCTAAATGAAACAGTGCTATAAAAATTAATCTCCTGAGATCACCAAAGTCATGGGCATTAATAAGCTTCCTCTGACTTCAACAGGTTTTAGTTGTACACACTACCTATACTACTTTAACAAGTACTGCAGTGAATCCGTGCAGCAAAATAATCCACATCTCCTGTATTTCAGGGAACTACACTTCACCCTTGGTCTTAAGATGGCCCAAGCATCTGACTGTCCAGAATTGGATGTAACTCACTTCAGCCTCAGTCATCTGTCCTCAGACTGCTGTGCACAGCTGGCCTGAAGCAAAGAACAGCATCTGGAGACAACTATGAGGTTTGCTTCCAAAAATTCACACTACTAATCCAAACAATAACACTAGGGCAGACAAACACCATGATGGCAGAAAGTAAAACTAATTAGTGAACCTAGTCCAAAGAAAAACTCCTAAATAAGTACATTTAAATTATTTCAGGGTCAAACATTACGCAACAATAAAGATACATTATCTACAGAAACTCATATCTAACACATAAATATTTCTGAACTGTCAAATGATTTTTAAAAGACCAGCAGTTAACACATTGCTGAAAAATGCAGTACTCTGCTCTTCAAGACAAGCTATTACATAGACCAAATTTATCCAGAGCTTATGAAAAATGGAAGTATGATATTAACTACCTATTACATCTTCTCCCAAATGGGGAACTTGTTTATAGATCAAATTCCTCAAGAAGAGGAAAAAGCCTGCCAAAAACCTCATATAGTCTCTGTGCATCATCTGCATTAGTTAGGGGGCTCCATTTGCACAGCATCAGTGGCAGGTAAAAATATGACACTTGTGAAATTTAGCCTACCTTTCTAGCTCTTTTTGAATGATTTGTGGAAGAAACATTATTCACTGTTCTAAGGAAAGAGAGGCACTGTGTTTCCATATAAACTACAAACAGGCAACGTGTGTTTATATGGCTTCTGTCATGCAGCATGGAGACAGAATGTATTAGTTTCCCATAAATGCATTACTGTCAAGGTATAAACGAGATAGATACAGTACCATTTATAACAGACACACTGACATCCCATTTAACTAGACCATTTTGAACAAGAATTCTATAAAAATATGTTAAAAAATAATTAATCTGAGGCAGGTTAGATCAATATGCACTTAATTATGAAACTGCATATTTCAATTTTATTTAATTATATTTCTGTATTCTACTATTTCATAAAAACATATTTTTTACGATGCTGGAAATTCAGAATAACAAAAAAGATACTAAACTTCTTGAAGTTGATGGGGAGTCTACATTGCATGAAGACCCACATAGACCTGACAGGACGAAAAGAGTATTCCTACTTTAAATTTTATTTTGATGAAATATATACATGTATGTCCGAGCAGCACCTGGCATATTTGATCTCAATCCTGCTGAGAGGCCCAGTGATTAATGATAATAGAAAGTTATATTTCACTGATAGTTTTCAAGGCATTTGCATTTTCTTAACTTTAAAACTAACTTTATAAAAATTGTTTCCATTATCTGTAATTTGAATCCAATGGAAACAGAGAAAATCACAGAAATTGGTAACAAACAAATATAACGTAATGTCATACCAAATCAAACTAAGCAAGTATTGTATCATCAAGGCAAAATGCCAAAATATATTTTAATGATGAAGAAACGAAGGAAAGAAAGTATACTAAAATTCTGGTCCTCCAAGCTGCCAAGCACTTGCAATTAGGAACAGCAGATGACTATTAACTCTGAAAATTGGCACAGAAGGGCCTTGACTAAGACTAAAAGTGTGCTAGAACCAAATCTTACCTCCTGCATTTCAAGGTTCCATGTAAAACCATTAGATCTGTCTACTTGACATGTCAGAAACAAAATTTTCATCTTGTACAATGTATTCCATAGAATGACTATTTTCTCATCGCATGAAATGGAAAAAAGGACAAATTATCATAGCAAGACTGTCAGAAACCATGTATTTTACTTTGTTCTGATTTAGCTCTAACTTCCATTCAGCTCAAATGCAATAATGATGACTAATGACCTGAAACACAGCAGGTGAGTGCATAAATTGAAATGCTTCTAAGTTAGTTTTAGGTCAAAACTATTAAAATCATCTTTTAACACCTACTGATGCTTGTATCATCCCAAGACATCATCTATCCCTAGGATAAAATTAAAAGATAGGTCAGATAAAAATCATACTAAGATCTTCTTAAAAATCACTGTCAGTCTCTAAAATGTACTACTTCAGTTGGTTAAGGATGTCCTCCTTTTGACATGTAAGATGATCATTTGATTTATCTAAATTTAGTTTAGATTAATACAATTACACTGAAAGTAAATGTTTTGTTACAGAAATCTTTCAATGGGATTTCATTCCAGTAACAGAGTGAAAAGTTAGCACTTTTATGTGCTATGTCTAAAATTATCTATGAGAAATGGAGTATTTCTGTCTACATCAAGGAGAAATGGCTCAGCAGGGTTTGGCATTGCTTCCATCATACACTTTGAAGTTCTGCTATTGCATGCAAATTGTCCTTAAAACATTTTAAAATACTATTCATTTATACAGAGAACAACATTAGAGCAATCAGGAAACATTAATTTTTCTGTGGAAAAGAAAAATGATAGTTGTGTGCAGAATATTAGCCACGTTTTACCAAGTCTCAAACCACTAAGAAGAAAAATATTCTGGCTTGGTGCTTATGCACTTTTCCTGAACAGCGGAACTCCAACCACACAGGAAACAAACAAAAAAAATTAAGATACAACGACTCACTATGAGTTGAACACCCTACTTTGCTTCATTGTGTTGATTTATCATGGTAAATTTCAGCTTACCAAAAAGAAAACAAGCATCTCTTGCCAGTCCCATGTTCAAAGGCTTTATGTGAGGCAGAACAATGCTCACAATCATGCGAACCAGACTGTGTAATTTCTGCACTGAAGTGGCATATTCTAAAGAAAGGTTAAACCACGTGGCATAACCAGCACACCCAGATGTTCATCATCTTTCTTCATCATACAAGTATTAATGACTCAGGTATTTAATAATACAACAATGGCTAAATAAACTTTTAAACTAGCTTTATAGGTGAATAGCCTACTTACTGGTTTCTGCTGAATTTCTGTGTAACATTGAAAAGTGGAAAGTCAGAATACGCATGATGAATCCAGATATTTTCTCATAATGAAAACACTTAAGATGATTATCATGCATATGAATGAAAATTGTGCAGGTTTATAGACTGTGGACTGATGTGCCACATCACAAACTCCAATGACGGAGTTAACAGTCCCACAATTCTCAAGTCATCTCATTTGGACAGGGACTACTCCACCGACATCGCTTCTTTCAAAAGACCTTACAAATTAAGCAGTAAATATTCTGGATTTTTCTTCCTGTTGTGTGATATTTATTGATTTCTTTGCTGCAGAGAAGGTTTATCCTTATACAAAAATATCCATATACAAAATTAAGAAGTATGCTTCAATTCAGCCATTGCAGACTGAACAATATATTATGTCATACTAAGATATTTTTCATTATACTGAAAACATTAGTGGTTTGAATTTTTTTACCATCAATCCTGGTGTACACATTCCAGACCAGTAAATTTCTGTCTAGGTGTATATTCCTATTTTCAAATGCATGTTTTGTATTCATTTATATCAAGTCTGCACACTCAGAATCTGACTGGGCCTATGTATGTTTTATGGGAACAAATCTTAGCACAGGAGGCACAGGAATTAATTTACAGAAGCAAAGTGCAGCAGTTCTAGCTTTTTGTTTTCCCCAATGGTGTTCACCATTTGAAAGACAAAAAAGAGGTAATCTCTGATGGAAGAATTTTTTCTTATTAGGAAACAAAAGCCGCTTATTGTCCTCCTTTGTTTTGCAACAGGTTTTTTGATTATTTCTTTTGCTATTATTTGCTATAATTATTGAATGTGTGAGGTGAGTGACCTGAAAGTCAACTCCCTTTATTTCATTGCCTAAGTATATACACAGCTTGTTATCCTTAGGTACCCTTATGTGTTCCTTTGGGATTTTACTTTTTATATCTCCTCTGAAAGTTCAATTTCCTTATGGGGAAAAGAATTGAATGAGAGATAATACTGCTTAAAAATGCAACACAGATAATTTCGATCTCTAGATTGCAGAACTGCTTTCAATAATGTTTCCAAGATTTTTGCATACTTTGAAAGACCCTGGTGACAGTTCAAGAATGTCCATATAGTATCTCAATGTTTCCCAGATCACTATTTACTTGTATGCTTTAATTAAAATCAGAGTCCTCTTACTCTTGCTTTTAGATGTAATTCCAAGCTTCCACAAGCTTCCACATATATATACGGGAGCTTTGTTTTCCTGGGAAACAGATCTACATGGAGATGAAGCAGTATACCTGAACTCATACTATAGATCCCTAGCAGAAAAAGAAATGAGGTATTACAAGTCGCAGGCAACAGTGACTTCTTTTTTCCTTCATATTTAACACCGTGAAATTTCAACACAGAAAGTACTGCACAGACATTCAGTTATTCCCTCTTACAGTTATAAAAGAGAGGTTAAATTACCCATACTAATATCCATACTAAAGTAAGGGGGTACCAACAATGTAACTCTCCTTCAGGTTTGCTATGCTGGACTTACTGAAATCAACACCAACAATTCTTATCTTCAGCAAATTTTGGGCATAAAAATCTACTGCACATTTACGGACAGTAATTTACAGATTTTTAGTGAGCTAACTTTAACTGCAATCTTGTGTGTAGTATTTTATGTCTATTAAACATCATACCATGCTTAAATTTTCAAATCAAATTCTTTGCCGGTTACAGATGTGAAAAATGGATTAAAAGTGTATATGATTAGGACTACGTAAATTAGTGAGGAATACAGAATCCATCTGAAAGGAACTCACGGTCTTCATGGTTTCTGGTTATGCTTAATATTTTTAACAATGTTATTGGCCAGTTGCTCAGTATTCAAATTCAGAGCTGGAACCCACTGTATATAAATTCAGGTTTCACATTGCATCCTAAACCCATATATTTTTAAAGATTCTTTAACAAAATCAGTTTCTGAAAACAACCCAGCATTGAAAGAAGGCTTTCATGAGCTGGCTTGAATTCTAGTTAGTATCAGTTGTTCATACCTAGTTTGGTATCAGAGGCATATTGTTCTACTACATAAATTTAGATTCAGTTAAAAATTACAATTGATTTTTAACAGAAAGCTAATAGAGACTTATTTTGTAATTGGACACATACCCTGCAAAATTGGGTGGGGGTTTTTGTGGGGTTTGGTTTGGGGGGGTGCAGGGTAGGGAGGCAGGTGGTGTTGGGGTTTTTCCCTCAAAAAAGTAGCAAGCCACTGGTGACAACTTTGTGATGAAGAATATAAGAGAGAGCCAAAACTCAGCATCGCATTCATCAGTGTTATGATTAGAAGTTGCTTGCATAAAGATATACTGAGGATGTCACAACTGTACAAGCAAATAATGTATTTTGAGGGGTTTTGTTTTTACTCTTCTGGTGCTTTGAACGTTCTGCCAAAAGAACTTACAAGCTTTCCTGCAGAAGTGATCTGATGATGCTGAGAAACAGCAATTTACTTGACAAGGTCTCCCAACATAAAATATAGCTTCTGATCAGGCAACTGTTGAATTAAAGTAACCTGTAGAGGCTAACTACTACTGCAAAGAAGAGAGCGAGCGGCTGTAATTTGTGATACAAGTAAATCTGGGACATGCCTATTCTATTTTTCAAGAGAGGGAACATGCTACTTGGTATATTCCAGTGAAACAACAGCCATTGCTTATGCTGGCTCTGAAATTAGAACTACACCTTCACAAATCAGAAGTGTCATCTGCGAGTTTTCATAATAAAAATGCCTTTGTTAAAACAGCACGTCCTTATTAAACACATTAGCTGTCCAAACTACTAGTACTGCCAACAAAATGAAGGTTTTACTAATTTATTTGGTAAAAAGGGACTCAAACAAAGTAAGAACGGAAATCACAAAGGCTGATCCCTGCTAAGCGGGAATTCCTCCATCATATCAAACAGCACAACTGGCAACACAGGTCCTCAAAACTGTTCCTGCATCTGTAGGGCATTACTCTTGGAAATAAAGAGCTCCAGCAGAGAATATAATAGAAGTATAATTCTTTTCTAATCTTTCTAAGTTTGTGCAAAACTTCCAAAAGCCATAATTGCAACATCCATATTTGTTATTTCCCTCTTTTTCACCTGTGTTTAACAGAAGCCTGATTTCATCTATTGTCAGTCTAGAGTACAGAGAAAATTTCAGAACATTTTTCATTGAATTACGATAGTCCTTTGGTTAGAAACAGCAGATTTTTTGTTATATTTCTTGCCTCTGTAGAAGAAAGAATGGAGAGAATAACTGAACACAAACAGTCATAAATGAAACATCAGTGCCCAGTTTGAGGCACTAGTAAACTACTGACTTCCATTTATGCTGACATGATTTGAAAGTTGTTCAGTTCTGTTTCCTTCAAGTAAACCATTCATTAATACAAACAGATTTAACTACGTCTCCTTAAATATCTGAGGTTATGTGCTTTGGAAATCACGGGTTACCTGTGATCGTGTCCCAATGAGTGGCTCTTAACATTTCACTTTGAGCCATAATTTAATTTTTAATTATTGCCTTTTATCTTGGTCTCTTTTTTCCAGAGCTACCTAATTCATATGCTTGAATGTATCACTTTTCTTTTTCTTATTATTATTAGAGAAAACACTTTGAAATGAAGAGACCTGCCAGCCTGAGTAGTTGATGAAAGTCTTGGCATGTACTTAACCAGCAGGCTACTCATTATTGGGCACTCATGGAACAGGACAACTTTAAGTACGCCATTACCACAGGGATAGCTGCTCTGCTGTGCAGTGCAGCAATTCTAAGGCTACACCAGGTGTCATTTTAAGTCATGCTAATAAATGTTGACAAACGACTTCTCAACTTTTCTGTTGGTAGCACTGCTTTCAGGAAACCAGGATGCTTGATGTTTCAATCAGCAAAGGCAGTGAACTAACACCTCTGAGCTCTGCCAAGCAATGATCCAAATACAGGCATAACGACTGCTCTTCTTATGCTGTGCCATTTTTTACTTTCTTCAATTCTTGCTGTGCCTTCCAGACCATGGCACTGAGAGACAGAAAGACTGGAAGGAAACAGTAACAGCAGGAAAAGCAACAGAAGATGACGATACTGGTTAGTCGTCTGATACGATATGCAAAAGTGATGTAAGAAACAACTAACTGGAAACTAACAGGAGAGCACTGCATCGTTCTTATTTGATTATCTAAAATACCACCTCATTGGAATCCAGAATAAATTTTCGCCCTAGTAAATCCCTTTTCTGCAAAGACATTGGTTATAAAGAAGAGACTGAAGGAGTGTAAAGCAGAATTGGTACTGCAAGGTATTACTTACACAAAAATCTAGAATGACCAGTAAAGCATTTAGCCAGAATTTGTAGAACTATTCTAAGAGCTTAATATGCTTATACATTATAAACCTTCAAGCTCCAATATGAAAGTTTACTACCACCTAACATCTGTTCTAATGATATGAAAAGATAATCCCCGAACTAGTAAGTTTAATTTTTGTCTCTGCAGAACTTCTGGCTCAACTCTTCCCTTCTGTGTTCATCTTCCTTTTGACCTCTTTCCGGCCACGTCAAAGCAACTTTCAGTAGAGTAGGTTAGTAATTCACGTTCAGAACCTAACAACTGCTGTATTTAATTTTGTGAGATACAGAGTTGCCACTTTCCTGTTGAGAGCTCTAACAGTATTAAGACACATGGTTATTCACAGATCTTGGAACACAAAAAAATGGTGTCCCTTTTACTAAACTTCCTGTAATTTTTCAAGCTTCTATAGAAATTGAGTCTGTGCCTCTAGGTAGGCCAAGTATAGATAGCTGTTTTTTTCCAGTGCATGATACAGAAAATTCTTCCACATGTGTTGATTCATTCTTTAAGATTAGAAACAAGACTTTTACAATCTTGTTGTTACTCATGTTGAAAAGGCTTTTTTTGCTTTATTAAATAATACCAAAAGTCCAATGCTCAGAATAAGTAGCATAGAGACAAATTTTAGGAATTAATATTTTGTTTTGTTCTGAGATCTTGTGAAATAAAACCTTTCCTCCAAAAGGTTAATTTTAGTGATGTAATTTACATTTTCCTTGGACAGGAGAGCAGATAGTGAACTGCTTGTTTGCCTCATTTATTTTAGCAATGCTCCAATGTCCTTTAAAAAGATTCAGCTGCGGTGTCTGAAGTAGATGATCTCAGTGAGCCAGAGTTAATGCTGACCAAGTGACACAGAAGCCTATTAATCAGTTCACAGAAAACAGCAAAAGTTCAGAAACGGATGAGTCCAAAACTGAAAGAAAACCTTTTCATGAAAGATAGGTATTAGAAACCAACCACTGTTCTGAATGAAAATTATAGACTGAAAGAGCAAAAGGAGACAAATAAACAACAAAATAGGGAATGGCCAGTTATGCTTTGTCAAAATAGGTGTACTGGTTTTGGCTCCAATAGAGTTAATTTTCTCCATAGCACCTCACAGGGTACTGTGTTTTGGAACTGTGACCAAAACAGTGTTAATAACACACCCATGTTTTATCTATTGCTGAACAGTGTTTGCACAATGTCAAAGCCTTTTCTGTATCTCACACTGTCCTGCAAACAAGTAGGCTGAGGGTGCACAAGAAGTTGGGAGGAGACACAGCCAGGACAGCTGACCCCAACTAACCAAAGGGATATTCCATATCATAAGATGTTATGCTCAGCAATAAAAGCCTGGGAAAGAAGGAGGAAGGGGGAACGTTTGGAGTTACAGAGTTTATCTTCCCAAGTAACCACACATGATGGAGCTCTGCTTTCCTGGAAATGGCTAAGCATCTGCCTGCTGATGGGAATCAGTGAATGAATTCCCAATTTTGCTTTGCTTTCATGCATGGTTTTGCTTTATTAACTGCCTTTATCTCAACACATGAGTTTTCGCAGTTTTACCATCCTGATTCTCTCCCCCATCCCACTGAGGGGAGTGAGCAAGTGGCTGTGTGGGGCTTAGCTGCCTACTGGGTTTAAAACACAACAGTAGGAAAGAAGGTATTTTTAACAGATCAAATTACGGGAACGCATTATAAAAAGACGTAACTAGAAAGAGCTACCATAATTGAATCAGAGAAAACGCCTTTTTTGTTTCTAAAGAAAAAACATTTCATCATCAGCAAAAAAGGATTTTGTTCCCTAATAAGTGACTACTGCAGACCAGAGAGGGATAATGGTTCACCTAGTGACCAAAAGGAAAGAGACTTTAAAAAAAAAATAAAAATCTGGTAAGTAATCCTGATGGAACACAACTATATATAAAATGGAGTGATATTACTGACAGAGAAGATAAAAAATCAACCCCCTACTGTATTCTGTAGTCTACTACTCTTAGAGAATAGCGAGAGCATTGTAAGGACGCTGGAGAGACTGAAGCATACATGGGAACTTCATTGGCAGATTTCAAGTAACTCTGACTCTTTCCTAAGGAAACCTAGGAAAAAAGTGCAAGCAGAGGATTAAGCAGCCACAGGCTCCTTCCAGGGTCGGGTATTTTATGACAGAACCAACCATCCATACCTCCAGCATAAAGTACTTAACACATTAAAGGAATGAGACCAAGGACAAACTGATGGATGTACTAATCTTTGAAAAAATAAATGCTTCTGGATCATAGATTTGTGGAGGGGAGCCAGTTTGGACTGCCTGTATATAAAGGACTGTAACTCACATTCAGAACCTAAGTAAAATCTATGCAAGTATTTTTTAAAATCAAGTACAAAATGAATCAATGGCAATACACACAACAAAGACATGAATTTTTTTTACAACAATAACTGTTTAGGAGCTGCCAATGCAGTAGACCTCTGCATGAAGGCACTGCGATTCAGAAATTTCAATGAAACAAAAGGTGGGTAAAATAATTCATCTATTGTAGCTAGAATCAGATGGGAAATTTCCTGGAATTGTATCCATTAACATCAGCAGCAATAAGCTACAACTTGACTTCAAAAGAATATGTAACATTTCAAAATGTCACCTTCCATATTGTTTTCACAGAAGCAGTAGAGTCAGGTAGAGCGGTAAGTTCTTCAGTCTATTTCTGAAGAGGCTCTGCCTGGAAAAGAGTGGGCAACTCTAACAGTGGTTAAGGACAAGAAAGGAGTTGATGGTCTACTATCAGAGTCCTGATTTTATACTAATGCCGGGAAGAAGGAGGATGACCAGCTTCAGAATTTTGTGTTCCTGCTACCTCTAAGGCAACTACGCCTTGCTGAAATTCGAAACATTTTATTTCACTGCTAAAGAAATGAAAGCTGTACAAGTTACAACAAGTACTACAAAGTGAGGAGTCTCCCCCCTCAAAAAAGTAATTTAAAGATTCTGTTAGAGCTAGTTTTAATAACACAGCAATATTGAAGACAGAACATGTCACAGAAAATAATATACTGAGCAGAAATCGGAGCTGTATAGTGTGCACACACATCGGAAGGTTAATCTCACCTATAATTTAGGGAAATAATGAAATAGTATAGTAGCTAACGCAAAACTTTCCCTAATAACAGCTTCATATTTATCCCACTAATTGAATTTTTGGATCAGACTTTTAAGAAGTTCATGCAGAACAGAAAAGACAACTAAATGCTTTTAGACCTTGCATCTTAATTTGCCCTGCTTTTTCACTCTATTGGTTTAACTGATGTTGTAAGTTAAGTCCTTATTTATTGTCAAATGTATGCCCACACCAATAGGAATAAACACTTCTTGGCGTTCTGAACCTATTTCAGGACTTACTACAGTAGCCAAAATAATATACTCCACCAATAGTTAATAACATGTTCATAAACGTGGATTTAGTATGACAGAAAATGGAACGTCCATTTTAAGATGCCCTTTATCTGCTGCCCAGGTTGTGTATTTTCCCCATGTATCATGAACCATGTTTACCTGCAGAAACATCAAGAATAGTAAGGTATCTTTTTATAAAGAGGATCTGCACATCCCCACTTCTAGATTCACCCCTCAAAATCAGTCTGTGCGCAAAATCAGTCATGCAGCATACATGATTCATCTGCTTTTAAGTGGCTCACACCATCTACGTGAGATTCAGTGACCAAAGAACAGATACACCCACAGGACTTCATGGTCATAATGTGCCACACTGACCTCATTGCCTGTCTTCAAACAGGCATTAAAGGACCTACATGACTGTGTAAATTCAGTGTCATTAAAAAATAACAGTTTCTTCTTACTAAGTTCTGTCTCTTCTCTATCAAAAAGAATAGGACACTGATTTTCACTGTGAATTTCTTCTGGACAGTTGCCCAGGTGCTAAATAAATTCTGTGTATGCTATTGCTAAAGCTTGTCAGCGTGGTTAGTATAGCCTGTTACTCAAATGAGGCAAATGGCATACATTAAACCAAACCTCAGCATCAGCAGACAGTTTCTAGGCTCCCAGTTCTCCTTGATAGAGGAGGAAAAGCCTTGAAAAGGAATTGATAGTGATAGAAACATAAAACAAATTTTCAAGTCACTGAAATCTTCAACTCTCCAAAGAATTCATAGAAGCTATTCTTACTTTTACTACCTAAGGCCCAAACCTGCTAACACAAACAGTTCACAACCAGCTAAAGAAATTGTTAGAAAATAGTGATTTTATTACCCTCCTAATCAAAGACCACCATGTTATGACAATCTAAAAATCTTCAACACAAAGAGAGAGTATCAGCATTCTTTAAGGAAGAACACATAGATATAGATATTTCTTGACAAAAAAAAAAAAATCAACTAAAATAAATACTATAAAAAGAAAACATGTTTAGGAAATATCTTTCCTGATTGGTATAATTTCCACTGCACATTGGTAAGGCAATCCAAAATCTCCCAGTACAATTTCCAGTACATGAACAGTGAGATTTCAGATTAACTGACCGCTGAAGTCTCATTTATGCAGTGGGCAATGATGTACATGACAATACGTTTTTGTTGCACAGTGAATCTCAGGGAATTTTTTCTTTCTCTCCATTTACTATTATATCATTTTCCCACAAATTCCCCAAACATTCTATTTTATTGATCTTGTTTTCAATTCGCCTATGCTCTGGACATTTTTACACACCTCTGACATCAAGTATGATAGACTTGAAGCAGAAAATAGAACAAGGTAGAGAGAAATACTGTTCTAGAACTATACTCCATCACAAGATACATTTGTTAGAATGCAACTCTTCACAAAACCCAGATGGTTTTAGTTGGGAGGTTCATTTTAGAAACAAAAAGGAAAATATGTTCTGACAATGTCAAAATTATTCTGCTTCCAAATTACTTCGCCTTTCAAATTCTGTTTATATTATTTTATATTATAATGGCACACATGAAAACATGAAGATGAAATAGAAACCAATCATATCTCAAAAAATTTTGGATCCACTGCTACTGGTTCATTTTTAGTTTTCCCCTGGAGAATAACAACTTGAGGAAATTTGGGTTTATCTGGAAGGAGACCAAACCTCTAAATTTAAAGTCATAAACCAGAACATACAGTTTTACAGCATTATCGGATGGTACAGCTGAATCCAAAAGCAAAGCAGTGGGCATTACATCTCCTGGAGCACATTCTTCCACTCAGTACAAAAACTCATGTTTAGCAAGAAGTAGTAACAGATCTCCCTTTCCGAATCTCTACCTAAACTAGGATTTAAAGCTTCGAGTTTGGGGGTTTGATGTCCTTTTCTTAAGGAAAGTAGCCGTAAAGCACTTTTTCCCAGAAGTCTTAAAACCAAAACACAATGCCTTCCTCTTGCACTGCACCCACCTTCCCACAGACCACATTTCAGAATCTGACCTTCAATTTCATGTTCCCATAATAATTACAAGATTACCTAAGTGACTTTAATTGCAACAATTAATGAATGTCTATTTCCCAGTGGTACTGCTCATGTTTACTCTGAAGCAAAGATGTGTCAGTTTATTTCAAGGGACAACACAGCACACAGTGCATCTCCTCAATCTATTGCTTCCTTAGTTTCTGTGTATATAGACAACAATGTAGCATTGGTAAAGATGGTAACTTATTCTTAAATCTCAAGACAAAGTCTAACACATCTGGTTTTAAAATATTTAAAAATTGTTTTCTACTTTATTTATTTTCTAAGTGAGGCCCCTCTGCTTTTGGGGCTTTCTTAAGTCATCTGGAAAAAGCAATTATGTTATGTTCACTCATGGATTTGGGGTTTCCATTTAAATAAGCCAGTTGAAATCTTCAGAATAAATTTCAACTGAAACCCTAAACACTCACATGTATGGTACTATGCAAAAGCAATTTAATTTCAGATTTTGTGAAAACTTAAGAGTTAGAAGATAGAAGCTTCGACGGCTTTCAGAAATAAAAGGTCAATTAATACCTGTGAAACCGTATGCTGCTCTTGGAAATGGTGTCCTCTTGCAGCCAGTTACTAGTGTACCTGCAATTTATCCTCCTCCCAGAAGCTGAGATTCTCTCCTCTCTCAGCACATGATGCAGCCTCAACATTAACTCTCTTCCAAACACTTTTACTTTGCACAAATTGGAATAATCACACCATTCTCATTCACTCCCCCTGTAAGCAGTCTTGAGGGTATAGTTTTATGATGACGTACCATTCGTTCATCTTTAATTATGCAAGTAAATCTTAGTACTATCTTGATAACATCCAGTTGCCTCATCTGCCACAAGTCTAAGCAATATGTATGGTCAGACCTTTCAGCCTGTTTTTTCCAATCTTGACTTTAAATCTATTAGGCTTTCCAAGGCTGACTGCTCCACCACAAACCATCAAAAAGAATTTAAAATGTTCCAAATTATTGTCAATTATCTAGATTTAGCAATATGGACCTGCAGTTATTAAAGCTCCAAATGGTGACAAATACTTTAAATATTTTAAAGTTACTGCATTTTTTTTTTTTTTTAACTGAGATGAAATAAAAACACCTGGAAAAGTAATAAGGAAGCCAAAAATCTGCTCTATGCTTACTTTAAAAAAACTACCAAGTATATCCACAATAAAGTAATTAATTTGACCTACTCTTCATTATATTCCAAGTACACTGACTTATTAGGACAATACTCTTCAGAAAGTGACCTTACAAAGTCACAGTGTTGAATGTATTTAACACACAGATATGCACTACACCTGCCATATCCTGCTGTAGCAGAATGAGCTGGTGTCATCGTAACAAGGTGGGGAAACATCACTACCAAAGGACAAACAGTTTACATAAGACAGAGCCAGCTCATATGTGTTTTCATGCTGAAAATCTAGTACTACCTTCATATCTACCAGCTCCACCCAAGATTTGCTGTATATATTGGGTGTTACAGCACAGAAATACAGTCAATGTCACTCACTCCCTCAGAGAGCTTGAATTCTGGGCAGTAAAAACAGACAATGCCAAAAATAATAATAAAAAAAAATACCATCACTGAAGCCTTACAAATGAAAAGCATGTGGGCACACAGGACACCCTTAGCAAATCTCAGTTCTGAATCCTAAATCCTTGCCCATTGCTACCATGGCTCCAAGACCATTCATCCCAGTTTGGTTTAAATCCATCCAACTTCATAATGCCACCCAAACGAGACGGCACCTCCTTTGCACTGACAGTAATGCTCACACATCCACACAGTCAACAAGACCAAACATTTGGCCTGCCTGCAAACCAAATTGATTTAAATGAAAACATTTATCTTTTTCATTTGGATCAACACAGCCAGCTTGGGTTGATCAGAAAACTATGCCCTGAGGACTATTTACAGGGGAAGGGAATAAGAATATTTACTTCACACTGGGCCAATTCACCCAAGATTAATGTGATCAGAGTGCATTTATCTGTTAGTTTTCAACTTTCTCCTCTAATTTTTCCTATATTAGGTGCACGATGTGGCATGACATCTGTAAGGAAATGGATGCTTACTACCTATCTGAACATCTAAAATCTGTGTCATATTTGACAACTAGGTAAAGTCCCTGAAGTGTTGTGGGACTGGTACTAAATATCTCAGGAAAAAAACTCTTGTAAGAGATGTGACAGATGTTAGTATCAGCTTCCTTTCCGGTCTCTGAAAGAAGGAATCTTATTTCTGCAACTGCACATTACACAAATGAAGGAAGAAGGACAGGGAGGCAGGTACTGTGCTGAGTGACAGGTCAGATGTTTCAAGAATCAAAGTTACGCAAAGAATAGCACTTAAAAAGCTTCATCTTAAAAGGGGGGCAACATTTTTGGCCCCCTTTTTCAATTAAAGGCAAATTACTGGTCAAGTAACTCTCTAGGAGGAAACAGCCTCAAGTGGCACCAGGAGAGATTTAGTTTAGATATTAGGAAAAATTTCTTCACTGAAAGGGTTATCAAGCATTGGAACAGGCTGCCCAGGGAAGCGGTTGAGTCACCTTCTCTCCTGGTTTCAGCTGGGATAGAGTTAATTTTCTTCCAGGTAGCTGGTATAGTGTTGGGTTTTGGATTTAGGATGAGAATAATGTTGATAACTTACTGATGTTTCAGTTGTTGCTGAGCAATACTTAAACTAAGTCAAGGACTTTTCAGCTTCTCAAAATGCCCCACTGGCGAGGAGGCCGGGGGTGCACAAGAACATGGGAAGGGACACAGCCAGGACAGCTGTCCCAAACTGACCAAAGGGATATTCCATACCATATGACATCTGCTTAGCAATAAAGGCTAAGAGAAAGAAGGAGGAAGGGCGGGCATTCATTATTAAGACATATGCCTTCCAGAGCCACCACTACATGTTCTGAAGCCCTGCCTTCCGGGAAGTGGCTGGCCATTGCCTGCTGATGGGAAGTAGAGAAAAATTTTTTTGTTTCCCTTTGCTTCTCCGTGTGGCCTTTGCTTTTGCATGAGGTTTTTTTCCCATCTCATTTTCTCCCCCACATATCCTGCTGATGAAGGTATGACAGAGCAGCTTGGTGGGCATCTGGCATCCAGCCAAGGTCAAGCCACCACAGACTTGATGACCTTAAAGGTCTTTTCCAACCTAAAAGATTCTATGATTCTATTACAGTAACACTATGTCAAAGTAATATAGTATTCTTAGCTTCAACATCCAACGCCAGAAGTCCTGTTATCAATCTCTGCTCTGAGGATGGGATGACTTAGTGTCTTCTTTAGATGTTTTATGGCAGTCTTTAAGATCTAAATACCTATAAACCAGGTATTTATCTGCCTCCCATGTAACTCACACTCATGATTTGCAACTTAGAAACCTCTGCACTCAAGTACTGACAGTCTTTGTGGCTGCTACTTTACTTAACCGTGCAGCAGAAATTAGAAGCAAAGGGAACGGCAAGGCTAATGGGCTATAACAGTCTATAGCTGAATAGGGGCAAAGATTATCACTGGGACAGAAAGACTGCTGGGAGTAAGCTTTTCTATTTGGAACATTGTTCAGGCTATACCATGTGAAAAAAAACCAAACAGAAATTTGCTTCCAAACATACATCAATGTGACATGAGCCTGTTTGATCATGCAATTAATAACTGTCATGCAGAGTAAGATCTTAGGAACAAAATGATCAACACACAGTGTCACTGATAATCTTTGATTGGCAACCTGAAGAGACTAATTTGTCTAAATGTGTCCATGTTTACTTGGCTTTTCACACATTCGACCACATCTATTATTGATTTCAACTGCACTTACCTGGCGGCCACATCTCTTCCTCAGTACCCAGAATCTAAAGTTAACACCATTACTCAGAATCTCTTAAGACGCTTAAGTAATTCACAAGTATCACAGAGTTGCTGCCTTAATGGCAAAGATAAGATATAACGACTTATCCCTTCACCTGAATGTCATGCTGAAACTGCTTTTTTTTTTTTTACTTCTTGCTTTTATTTCCAATAGAAACTCCTGATCATACGGACCATTTCAATTCTGACACACCATAACCCTTGAATTACTTCATTACTAACCCTAACTGTTGATCATCTCCCTTTTCAAAAATCCCTGAGCAAATTTGTATTTGTTTCCTGTGGGCTTTTTTTTTAAAATCTACTTTAAAAGTTAAATGAGATAAATATAAATTCATAACATCTTTTTGAAGCAAAAAGACTGGTTTATTTGAACAATATTCAAGCAAAATGCTGTGGCTATTTCAGAAACAAAGTCAAAACTATCAGCTGAACTCACCTCAAATTGCATTTGGGGCAGTAACTTATTTTTCTGAGAAATTTTGTTCAAAAAGAAAATAAAAGGCAGTGGCACATACTATGGAAGGGAAACAAATTTCTATATGATTCTTTCAAAGACTCCTTGGATGCAACACTGAAAAGTGATTTCAAATCTACTGTTAGCTGTAAAATACAGATTTCATATATCCTATTTGTTTTATCTGTTAGTTCTTATACTACCCTGACAGAGCAAATGAAAATTGATTAAATATTCACAATACTACACAAAGTGTTACACTTATAAATCAATTTTTTGCCTCACAGAAATAACAACAGCATCACTGACAACAAAGGATCTAAACAAAGATAAACTACTTCTCACCAAAAAAGGATCTAGTTCTACTCTTTTTTTTTTTTTTAACCTGCTACACATTTTGCTCCCTTGGGCAGAAATAACAGGGAATCAGTCACTTTCACCAGATGGCATGCTTCATACTGAATCAAAAACTGTACTGAAAAGAGAATATAATTCTACTGGCACAACAGGTTTCAAACCAGTCCCTCCTGCAGAGATCTACAGAATGGAAAAACATGTTTTTGAAATCACTATTTTGTGGTAACAGCAAGAGTTAATCCTCCCGTTCAGTAACTGTAGTGAAAAAGAAAAAATGGGAAATATTTCAAATAACACCTTGGAAAAAAATCCTTTGACACATGATGCTAAACAGACATATTTTTACTATGCTTACTGGTAATATCCATTTTTTTAAACTTTCCTTTTATTAGTGATGCTTCTTGTACAAAGACCTACATTCCTGTTGAAAACAATAGCATAGTGATATCAAAAACCAGTTGAGAAAAGGTTGTAATCATTACACAATTTGGGTAACAAAATGAAGCATCCTCAAGCGAAAAAGGTACCACACAGTGGGGCTTCAATGGAAACAAAAGACAAACCCAAAAGTTCATCAGTGACTTAAAAGTTTGTGGAAAAGCTGAAAAGCATGTGCAACTCATTTTTTCAATGATTATACATTTTCTGAAATTACATGCTTCATGTCTATTCCAGTAAGAACCTACTCTCAGGTTGAATCAAAGCAAGAATGCTATTAAAATAACTGAGTAAATCTTGGGATGGTTTACACAATCCTTTTAACACAACAGTTTGTATCACTTGAGTGTCTGCTCCAGTCCCACCAAATTACAGCGGCATTTCAATACAGTAATTAAGCCTGTTTAATTGAAGTCAAATAAAAACATGGTGGCATCACTTACAAAGTCCTTCTTAGCTCTTTTTTCCTTTAAATAATTACAAAAAAAAAAAAAAAGGATGAATTCAACGATTGCTTAGCTTGGAAATTTCAGTACTGTTTATTTACACTTCTATTTAAGAATGCATCTACCAATCTGACATACTGGTCTACCTCCTTCCAGGGACTTCCTTCAGCAATCATTAGACATCATGTACCTTTCAACTAGGAGTGGAATTATTTTTATTGTGTCTATTTAGAAAGCCTGCAAAAATGTTTTTCAGTCCAATGTCCTTGTGAGGCTAATTGCTAAAAAGCAAATAACTAAACGATATCCTTTGTTATGGCTATTGTTCAATAAAACTTTTTCTTCCCCTTATGAGGAACATCCATTTTATTTTCTTGGTGACAGAAGCCATAAAGAACTTGTTATGACAGCAGTAAGTCCAAAAAATTCTTCTTCGTGTTCCTAAAATACAACTCAAACTTCTCCAAGAAATGTTGAATTTCTTAACAAAAATAAGATAATGTTATGTATGAATATGCATAGATATGCTTGCTAAAAACTCTCTTTTGCTGTACCATATACAAGAAAGTAGTGCTTCAAGAAGTCATAGATTATTCACTCTTAATTAAGATAAAGTGTTCTTATTTTAATTTCAAAGAGACAAAACTCGTACTTACAGCCTTCTTTAATTGTTTTCCTTGTAATAAACCCTTAAGTGTTGAGTTTACACACCCACTATTCCATGGTTGGTTTGCACAGGTTAATTCAGAGAAAAAGACACACAGATTGATGATCTGGGGAAATCTGGTTGTTCCTTTGGAAAAGAGTTTCCTAAAATATCTGTAAACACACATCTCAGGTCCGAATTCTACCTGGTTTAGCAGGTCCTTGAGACCAGCACGTTAGGGCCTGGCCATGAATTGCAGTTTCCTCTTACTGTTTCAAAAATACTCAGAAAAAGCAACAGAAGCCAGACACAAAAGGCATACACTATCACAGGCCTTTTCGGAAATGGGTACTGTAAATAACTCCTCTCAAGTTCACTGCTAAGACTTTTACTGAATGTCAAAGTTTCAGCCTTGATAAACATCTGTAGAGATGAGTTCACTAAAGTACTACTACTACAACAAAAATAAATATGTAGTACAACACAAACCCAATATGCTTATTCAGTACAATTTAGCCCACTCATTTGAGACAATTCACTTAAGCCCCTGAGACTTATATAAAGTACAGCTACATGAGATAGACTAATTTATGGTATATAATAAGCATAAATTCATCACGTTTGAAATTCTAGGTTACTGTGCAATGTACTAAGTATAGAGTACTGGAGAACTCATCAGATGTCTCTAAGACATCTCCAAGTGCTCTTGTGCTGTACCAAGCTATTTTCCATTTTATATGGTTCACCATTAAAAGCATTTCTGTTTAGCTTATTTAACAAAGTTGCAGGGTTTTCTACAGCTTGGGAATGTGTTACATTCTATAAAGCAGTAATAGCCCATGATAACCTTAAAGATTTGCAAAGTGCATTTGCAAAGATATCTAGCCATAACCACTCTATACACAAAACTGTAAAATATTTTAAGTACCTATAAAGGAGCTGTTCTATATATATTATATTCATAAAGGAAATTGGTATTTTATATATAAATATATTCTACCTTCATACAAAGACTATCCTCAAATTACTGTTGTGACAGTAATGCTACTTACACTGCAAAGTAAATGTTTCATACCAATGTATATGTTCAGAAGTGTACTTGGCCAGTTTCTATTTTTCATTTTTAAATTCAATTACTGATTATGAAATAAAGTGGTCAGCTTTCAGTCACTTTGAAGGACAAATTCAGATATACCTGAAAATCTCCCACAATCTTCTGAGACCTTGTAGATTGAACACTGTTGAACGTTTTCGAAGTAACTGGATTACTACTTCATCAAACAGAACAACAGGTCATGTGCCAAAAAATTGTTCTATGCTCTTTTTTGCAGGGAAGGAAGGTGTCAGTTTTTTACTAAAAGAGGGGTCCTTATCTTTAGTAAGTTTCCAACAAGGAACTGAAGGCAGAAATGGGGCAGCCTCATCCTTCTGCCACAGCAGAGTATAAAATGTGTGCCTCTTACTTTACAGCTGTAACTGAAAGTAAGGCAATAAGGGAAGTCAGGGAAGAAGTCTTAGTTTGACTCTTGAGTCAAGTAGAGACAGAACAGCCTTAGGCATAACAGTGTTTTCCTGTGTTACTAAAATCACTTTCCTAGCACTAAAAGAAAATGACTCATTTTAAGACTTTTTTGTTGTTAGAGTGCAGTCTATATGACAGTTTCTTGTCTAATTCGGTCACAGTTCATTCAGTCTCTCTTAAGATATTCAGTAATTCAGTGAACTATATCCAGAAATGAATACAGAATAAGGTTCAGATTCCAACCACTGGTGAGACATACTGACAATGGGGCTGCTAACTCAGGAGCTGGTGCACAAATGGCTTCCTCACTACAACATATGAAGAGTCCACAAATGTAATTCTTCAAACAAAACAGCTTGAATGACACTTAGATATCAGACACAAGCATATCGTTATCAAAAACAGCAGGTGATAAAAGTCAGTAAGTATTCCTGTACTGATGTGCCTGCACCAAACACGGGGTTGCTGCATGAAGACATGAACAACAATCTCAATATCCAGGCAAATAATTCTCCAACCTAGACTCTTCTAATTTGGAGCTAGCATCACTACTACCTCATCCTGCATTCTACTTTAATCTGAAACCGCTAATTAAAAGCATATGTAAACTGACATCCTCTTGAGCAGGGTATTACCATGCCAACACCACACTCAGGCCTCCAGAATCTTCACATCAAAAATGATGGATTATGAAATAAAGTAGATTTTATGGATTTCTTTGGCAACCCTTCATGAAGTTCCAAAATTATTTATGAATAACTTCTGCAAAATTAATTTTCATCTAGCTCTAAGGCAAATTATCATCACCAAAACCAAATTTGAAGATTATTTAAAAGTATAATTTCACAAGAGTAACCAGATTAAGTAAATGCATAATGAAATATCTAGCCTAGTTTTTGAAAGTAATTTAAGAACAACTGTTTCATTTCATTTTCGTTATTGAAAAAAAGCCCATGTTGAAAAGCAATTCATGCAATAACTTCAATATTTTCTTCTAAAGCATTTATAGTTTTGCCTTCCAAAAATATTTTCTGAAAGTCTCCAGCTAAATACTGTTGCCTTTTTGTGATTGCATTTTATTAACAAAAAAGAAAAACAAACTGATAACAAAAAGCTTTAGAGAACTGAAAAAATAGCCTGGATATATATCTGTATTATAATAAGAATTTAGAATTGTCACACTGGAAAAAAAGGCTTTCATTTTAAACTTCCCAAACTTTATACTATGCAATATGAACACATGGGAGTGTAAATTTAATTTTCACCAAAAGCCGGATTAGTAAGTCCTTTTTCTGGAATAAACCCCCAAATCACATGCACAGCTCCAATCACCATTATAATTCTAAAGGGTAAAATCCTTTGCAAATTACAAGCTCAGAAATGAGTGTCTAACTCTTTAATCATTCAAAATTTGACAACAGTTAATGCCTACTGGCTGCCATTACTGACAGTATTGGCACCTATACTTGAGAGAATCCCACAGCGAGTTTGATGTTAAGAGAACCTCACTCAACTTCTGGTTACAAAATGCCTTACAGTACTTCCAGCCAGAAGAACTGAAGACACTCCTGAGACAGCTTTACTGAAGATCAAACGCAGCTCCATTTATATGCAGCCATTAGACAAGTGTACTCTTTTATACTGTTCTTCAAATAAACGAGGTACCAGACAAACCTGAAACCACACTGTGCCAGGGTGCCACAATAACAAAACAACTGAATTCAGGAGTAAAACAGGACTTTTAAGACACTACCCTTTACAGAAGTCCTACCGAACTTCATTACCATGGCATATATTTAACTTTAGTGATAGGCTCAGTGATGGTACCTTACATTTTGAAAAGATGCCACATGCAAACACCAGCTCCTGCTTCCTGATTTTGGCAGGGTATTGCTGCTGATGGTTTTAGGTCTGCTAGGCTCTTTAACTTTGTGGCTGCTGTTTGGTAACAGTGGTGTTGCAGTGATGATGTCCAAAGCACATTTTTTAATTGGGAGTGGAGTTGTTAGAGCAGTCTATTCACAGAAGTTTGTTGAATAAACAGCATCAGCCATACACCTTGCTAGTGCTCCAGCGACAGAAGGGATTAAGTCGTCTCACATCTTGCTGTTCATTATGCACTTGGCTAAAGGCTGCATTGACAACTGAGCAATTTAAGACTAGAAAAGCTATAATTGCAGCCAGCAAATTTAGGATTACATGATCACCTTCCTGGCAAGAAGTAAAAGATATACTTACATGCTGACTTACAACTGGAGAAGATATCAGCAACACAGAAATTGAAAAATATTCTTATTGCAGCTTTTCTTGTCTGACATTTTCTGTTTATTAGTCCTGGAACAGAGAATGTCAAACAGCATGTTTCTTCTCTTGCCAAACACTTAACCAAAACACCAATATGTTCAGGGATTTAACCTTCCTCAAAAATTATTTTAGTCAAATTTTCTTGCCATTTGCCACAAATCCCAGAGATATCATACCATAAAGCCAGTAACAATTCACTATGTCATGTATCAGAGAAAAGAATGAATATTTTAAGGAAAATATAACAACTTACAAAGACCATAGAGCAGTGCCATCTAGTGATTGCCACCATAAATATAAAAGTTTGCATTAATACGTGCTGCAAATAGAGTGAATATTATCAATAACTGAGCTTCACTCATGTCTTATTTTCTGAGGCAAAACATTTGTGTAACAAGCCGCACAGAGAATAACAAGTTACTTCATGCTCTTACCACTTCAAGAGAGCTTTACTTTCGAAGTAAAAATGCTACAGGTAGCAGATTCACAGGAAGAACCTAACGTCAACCCCAACTACAAAGTCTGAGGAAATGAGTTATTATTTTCAGTACTCTAAAAGTAACACAGAAGAAGTATCAGTGAGCAAAATCACTGTTGTCACCTTAAAGGATGTACTCATAATTATTAACTGGAATTAAACTACAGGAGAAAGAAGGTATGTAGTTCATACACAGGTCAAAATTATTGTCTTGACAGCTGCAGAAAATGACTGTTGTACTCTTAAGTGAAATACCACAAGTGTCTAGTTAGGAATCCCAACTGTAAATATTCTGATGTATTGGATCGCTTGTATAAAAAATCTTATGCAAGCACAAAAGAGAATGCAGAAAACAGAAATATTGCTCATTTTATAATTTATCAAATATTTCATGATCAGCACCTGTTGTTAACTTTTTCTTTTTTTTTTAAGTTTCTTCTAGGTTATCTCTGTAACAACTACAAATCACTGAAATAGTATTTTTTTACTCAGATTTCAAAATTGCACAAAAATGTATGCAAAATTGTGCACAACTCCTTTAAAATGGACATCAGCTTGAATTACGAGATGAGTAACAGATCATTTTCGCAAGTATGAACACAGAATCACTGAGCCGAAGTTTCAAAAGACCTTGAAGTTGTGCATCTATCTCCTTACTGCAAAATTCAGTCACCCTAAATATCCTAAATCCTTCTGGTGAGTTCAAAATGTAACTAATTGTTCTAATTTAAATCAACAGAAAGGACCACGTTATTATGCACATATTGCAGGATTACTTTCTGCAGTATTCTATTTGCTCCAGAAAGACTGACCAAACAGTGAATTATAGAGTTTTGTAAGTTGCACAGTCTATGTGTAACAGAATGTACTGATCACTTGTCACGGACCCAAAGGCACTACCGAATTTTCACAGGTATTCACAACCAATTTCAAATCAGAGATATAATCACATTGCATTCAATAAATTGTTACAGCAGAACATGTTGTACTTTAACAGCTGCTGAAGAAGACATATCCATGACACAGTTTGTCCAAACTGGTTTTGCATGTCTGACACCATCTTTGAAGAGGTTTTAGGAATTTCTAGGTATATTCTACTTCAGTGTCTTGCTCTTCTCATTTTCTACCTTCATGCTGATCCAACTACATGCCCAGGGTGACTGTGCTTGAAGACAACAATAATGGAATCTGTTCAAATCAAAAGTAGAAAATTTAAACAATACACTGGTTACCTGCATGTCCTCCTCTCTACTGTTCTGGTACAGTGTTTTTTCATGTGTCCATAAAATCTATGAAATAGTACTAGTACCAACAGAAACACCAAACAGTTAGGACAGATAAATTCAAAGCAGGAGTGTACTTCCATATAATGTTAATATCTAGCTAGAATGTGAATAAGATAAAACTGTGATCTTGATTACACATTTACGTGTAAAATCCAGCAGGCATGGACATGATACAGATTTCTCATACTAACACCTACAATGATGAAGATTAAGTCTCCTACACAGTAGGTCTCCTTACGTCCAGTAAAACTTCATTTTCCAGCTAAATAAGAGCATCTCTCAACTGCAAACTCCAGCAATAACTTCATTACTTTATAAGAGGCAACAGTGAAAAAAGTTATTATCTTTAGGTGCACCAAATATTCGGTATTGTTACCCTAAACTGAACAAGCCATGAACCGTTGGTGGCTGGTAGCTGTCAAATCTAACCATAATCTTATCTGTTTTATTCAACTGCAGCTCTCACCTGACCTATATTCAAATGAAACAGAAAATCTCAAATACTTGTAACAAGCTGCTTTAAAAGAAAAATCAAGCAATACTAAGCAGAAGTAAAAATTCTAAATTGGGTTATTTTTTAATCTAATATCAGGATTGTGTACTGGTATAGCATACTACATGATTATAACTAGGTACTAATATAAGCATTCAGAGGCTACTGTCTACCGACACTGCAAAGTAACATCTCAACGGCTTTTAAGCAAGGCTACGAAGAGTAGCATTTGCTGGTCAAACAGCCATTTAAGTCAAGCTGGTTAGTGGTGCAATAATTAAATTGATGGTCCTTACTGTCCAGTATCCTTCGTTTAGAGCAATGTGAGTTGCTCCAGCAGAACAGTTAAACCCTGCCCAAACAGAGGCAAACAATTGTATAACATGAGGTAATGCAAAACATTTTTATGGTATTCAGAGCATGCACTCTTTTTTTTTTTTTTTTCCTTGTTTTGCTCTCCTATTTCAGTTAAAAAAGGTTCACCTGGATATAATACCTCTATAGTTTTGGAAGAGAGAAACTCTCCTGAAATTCTTACTTCAATGCTGTTTGGTTAATGTATTATTAACTTAAAAATATTTTGTAATTCAAATTTCGTTTCCCGTCATATGACTTTTTGTTTGTCTAATGGGAAAAAATAAAATTGCAGCAACTAGGATATGTATTATTAAATATCCTCATCATAACTCTGCCTTTTCCATTTCAAAGCTTTAGCATGTTAATCTCAATGCATATGTAGGATTTTAATTATCTACTCATCACAAAGATTTTTTCTCTTTTACCTTTGCCTGTTTTCAAAACTACAAAAACTGTTCACATAGGGAAAGCCCAAAATAATTAGTGAAATAGATCTAAGTAAAATTTTTGTATCCTCCTTAATTTCCTTTTTTTTCTTTTCATGTACAAACCAGCCTAACTTGTCTTTTCATTGTAATTGTTTGACAGGAGATATTTGATGACTTATTTTGCAGTCCCCAATGCACAACACTGCCCAATGCTTAACTACTTCAATCTTGAAGTAGAAACTATATCTACTTCTTCACGAGAACTAGTTTTTCCAAAATCCCAAATGACTCCTGTCCTGAAAACTCTGTCCCTAAAAGAAAAGGAAAAACCTAATGACACAAGTTCCATTTGCAAAATATGGTATGAGCAAAATAAAAAAACCTTACAGAAGTGTTTACTGTATACAACTACAATGTCAAATTATCTACAATCTTTTTTTTTTAAAAAAAACATGCATGTAACTTTGTCCCTTTAATCAGCTGTTCATAAAAACATAAGAACACTTTGAAGGAATACATTATCAGTAAGAGAAGTGTTTGATAGTAAGACTGCAATTGTACACTAACTTTAAAACATGCTGACAGTGAGAAGGCGGTTGAACAGGACTGTTTCCACCAGCAGATCTGCATGCTTGTCTCCTTAAAGCAAGCAGCAGTCTTACATTTTTCCAAGATGTTCATCTAGGTATTTTATGAGGTTGACTTAATTTATTTTTCTCAATTACTTGTTTGGGGTTTTACTTATTACTAATTCCTGACATCATTTTTCTTCCTAATAGTTAGCTATCGTCCAGGTCAGACGTAGTATTCAAAAATAAATTCAGATTCAGAAGTCACTCAGATGCTCAGCTATGAATTTCCTTCAGAAATCTTGGAAGCAAGCCATTGCACCCTCATTATGTACTGCAGTTTAATTTCTGCAATTGTTCCACTGCTTTTTATCCTGATACCTCTCTTCACTACCTTTGTAGTAAGTCTAAGGTAATTACTTCTTCCTCATCCAAAACGGAGGCAAGAGAAACAAGCATTTGTTTTTTAAGCTTTCCTGAATCTACTTTATAACCAGTCTAGCAAACTCAATCAATTTCCAATTGGAATGAATTCTTATTTGCACTAGGGTCTGTTTACACCAGGAACACAGAGAAACTTTTATGTCAAATTAAACTGGTCCACTCATTCTTTGAAGTCTTCCACTACACAGACTGCAATAAATGAGCATCTTCTGTCTTCACATGTGTGCCTACAGCCCGAGTGCTTCTTTTGCATTGTAAGGTGTGCCAGGTCATGTGGGGAAACAGTCAAAAGCTGGCACGAGACAGGTATTTTCTCACCACATGTGGCTGGTCTCGCTCAGTATTCCACAGAAAAAAAAAAAAAAAAAAAAAGGATGACAATCAAAAGGACTATAAAGCCATACACTAAGCTAAAATTCTGCTTATTCTTCCAGACTAGCTCATGTACTGATCTAAACACAAATCATTTCTCATTGCTTACTCCTCACATACTTTATTAAATTTTGCATGGATTTAAAATTAAAAATCTATTCCTGTTACTACTGGTGAATGTAGTAATTTCTATTCAAAAAAATTATAAATGACATCTTTTGTTCTATATAATTGCCCTAGTCTGAATAGCTACATGTAGCACTGGAGGCATTCAGAGGAACCTCTAAACCATGTCTTGTACTCAAGTGTGGCCCTTAAAGATGAGTGTTTAGTTTTCTGAATCTCCTTTCTAACTTGACAGGAATAGCAACATACTCTCTCCTTGCAGGACAATTATTGCTATGCCTAGAAAACTCCATCACCATTTTTACGCTTAAGTGCAGTTGGTTACTTTTGAGCATGGCCATGTTGATGCTGGGGGGCCGCAGGCTTGGCTGGCGCTCGCGTTCCCAGACACACTGACAGGCACACACCACCATCACTCCCACTTCAGCCTTCCCTATTCCTCTCCTCTTCAGAAACACAGGATTTTGTCACAAGCAGCCACAAAGACTACCTCCTCATGACTGGGGCTGTCAGCCATAGTATGTCCCAGCTAAGGGTCTGCAGATGGTGAAGAGGCAAAGTCTTACCACCTTGAAATCTCCCCCTCCTTTTTTTCTACAGGGCCTACAGAGAAGTGGAATTTCCTCTTCCCAAGTAGCCTGTTTCTCTCCTTGTCTCTCTCCAGATGTTATCTGCAGTCTTTACAACCCAGTCAGTCCACCTGGACAACCAGAATTCCCAACTGCTACCTCCCAACCTGACCGCAAATCCTCCTGACAACCTCCTGCCTGGTGGCACCAAGAACTTACTACACCATAAGGAATGACAGGAAAGTTATTACATTTCTCAGTAATACATTTAAATACTTAAACATCTGCAAGACACAGGTATTCACTCAACCTACCTTTGGCTGGGAATTAACTAAAGACTTTAAAAATTATTTTGGAAAAAAAGCTCCCCGAATTATCAAAGTCTGAATGTTCTTATCTCTTTCGAAGATCTGAACTGTATGCATATAATTTTTCTTCATAGCTGTACCATACGACTTCAGTGCAAAAAAACTCAGGCTATAAATTAGTTCCTGACATAATCATGGGTTTGCAGACGTTCATATTTCCCTCAGTCTATCAACAGAATGAACTACTGTTCTAATAAACTGAAATTGGAGTCACTGGAATTAACTGACCTTCGCTGGTATTTCCCATCAGACAGCCGTAACAGCAAACATACACAAAGAACAAGCATCATTCCTGAAGAAAATGTTTTAAACACACAGCCCACTACCACCACTCAAAACCGAGTGGGCTTTATTATCTACGACTGTACCAAATTAACGTAGTCCCAGCGACTTTAACAGAGAAGTTTTTCTACTTTTTAGCTATATTCAGGGAGAGCCACTAACACAACCCACGACTCATGTTGAAATTCAAACTGAAACCAGAGGTTGCAACAGGACCGAAAACACGGTGAGCTCAAGGAGATCAACACAACACCACCGCGCAAATAGTGTTGTAATAAGTCATTTAGCAAAAGAATTTTGCTTCAGCTAAAAGGGATGTGTGCTTGCTATGGCTTCAGCTAAGATGGGTGCGTGCTTGCGATGTGTTTGGAGAAGGGATAGCGTTAGATAGGATACCAGACGAAAGCAACAGTTGGAAGTACCGAACCATTGCAAAACAAAAGGTGTTGTAGTTAGCTAAGATAACCACAGAAAGTGTAAAGGATAAAGAAGCCACTCAAAGGACATGGTGATAAAGACTTTGAGCCTCCCTCCGATGACCACCAGGAAGACCCCTGAGGAAGCAGATCGCCTGCGCCACTACAAAGGAGGGAGCGTGTTCGGGGGTAGGTTGCATTCCAAGAACTCATTGACTATGTAATTGGGGGTGGGTTGCGTTACGAAAACTCACTGATTATGCGAATTATTTTCGAAGAAAAGTAATAAGTAATACGAAATAAGTATAAGTAATACGAAATAAAAACAAGCATTTGTAAAGGGGAAAACAAGCCACAGGAGGAGAAATCCCCTGTATAACTCCCAGCGCTGTAATAAATATTCTTTGCTCCACCAAATTTGCCCCGACTAAAATTCAATACAGTGAGCATGTTTCTCACAGTGTTCACCGTAAGAGGAAGCATTGTCATTTATTTCCTAACCCCAAGTGCATTTGTATGTTATGACTCGGTACTTTTAGCTGGACATTCCGGGAGATCTCAAACCCTCCGAAAATACTCCGGCACTCTAGACTGTTTGATCAGTATGACACATCCTCAGCAGCCTACTACTGCTAAGAGGAATATGCCATGTTGCAGTAACCGTGTGGTGCTCATAAACTGCTGGGCATAGGCCAACCATGGGAGAGTATCAGTGCTGAGGCCCACGTGCGCTGTGACTGGGAGCCTACTCGACGGCTTGTCACAGAGGAACATAAACCTTCTTGCTTTAAAGGAAACAAAATCCTGAAAAAGCCAAACTGAGCTTTTCCTCAAAATACCCTCCCTTGAGAAGTTTTCACGGCCCTTATCCACTGCTGTTCCACGAGGACTTCACCAAATTACAAGCTGAAATGCAGTTTATGACGCACAGCAATCAAGAGATAAATATCATCTGCTGAAAAAATTCACGCAGTTTTCTCAGAAACAAGATAAAGTGAAGGAAATAATAGGAGGAAGGACTAACTGGAAGTTGGAAAGAAGACAGAGGATGACAATCTAGGCAGCTGTCCAGTCCAAAGGCCAGCCTATTTGACTTCTGTAGTGGTGTGATTCCCCATACAACACTCTCAGTTACAACAAAACTATCAGAAAAAGGACTCCAGTGAAATCCCCGCATTCCCTAGAGATGAGGCTCTGTGCTCCCAGAGCTCAAGGATGGCCTTTGCCCTGCCCCAGTAAATACCACCCCTATGTCTCTGACAAGTTTTCAACACTGAAGATAGGTATACTTAGAATGACTGGGCAGGGGAAGATGTCCTATTAAGTTCTTGTAATCTGAGCTGGTGACCACTGGTTGCTCTTAACCATTAAATGTGAATATCACAACAAATGCAATTTTTAAAAGTATAACTTCGAATGTAAAGATTACATTATCGTTGCATGTAAGAGTTAAGATATCTTACCTACATTATTATGGGATATGCGTCATTTTTTTACCATTTAAAAGAAACCGTCTTTACCTGAAGAATGGCTTTAAGAAGACACCTATTTTTTTTTTATTTAAAAAATGTAAAAACAGAATATTCATTTATTAAAAGTAAAAAAATATTAATCACAAGCTACTGTTGTATAAATCCTAGCTAAAAAAATAGCAATAGGACTGTAGAATAATTATTCTTCTTCCTTCTGACCAAACAACAGACATTTTGCAGTTAATCAGTCAAACTCCACAATAAAGTCAGATTTTATACATACAGATCTTTCTGCTGAATTTAATTTTGTTCACTCCATTCAAATATATTATAGTTTTACTACTGATGATGACAAAATTTTTCTATTTTACTTCTTTTTCATGCACCACAACTTTAATTTTGAGACTGACAGCTAGTAAGTTATGTTGCTTTATCTGTATAACTAAAACCCAATTTTCTCAATTTTCTTTCTTTTTGGGAAATGTAATTGGCCTATCAGATGAAACCTCACGTGCCTGTTTCCTTCAGATACAATGTCTTCTGAAATATTTTTTTTAAAAAAATTCACCCTGCTTTGAAAATTTCATTTAAAATCCACTAAATGTGGCAAGATTTGGCTTTTTCTTGCAACCCAAAACCAAAGGGACTTTCTTGTCTATTATGAAGGGACTAAGAAAAATATTAGCTAAAGTGCTACTCAACAGTAAAAAGCAGTTTAAAATATTTCCACTTTAAATAAAATATTCATTTCAATGCACCCTTATTTGTATTTGTCTGCAATTAGGAGTATTTCCAGAAGATGGGTTAAACTGCTCACTAATTCCATCTCACAGTAAAGATGTTCACTAAGTATCCACACTGACCTACTATGACTTTCAAAATAATCATCAAGCTGAAAACACAAACAGTATATCAATGTAGAAAAAGACTTGCCTACAATTTGCTGATACAGATATCTACTTCAAGTTTCAAAGGGAATGAGAGATTAGACTTTAATCAAATAACAACTCTGATCAGTATGATTATAAATAATCTCATGAACTATTGCTTCACAGGATAGTTGCTGAAAGGAAGAGGAAAAAAAAATATCACAAGATTTGCATTTTATCAACAGAAAATGGGTCACCAAAATGTCATTATACAACACTGATGACAGTTTATCTTCTATGTTTCCTCCCTCTACAGATTTTCATCATTAAGAAATGGAATTGTCCCCAGGAATCAAAAGGCTTATGAGACGGCAAGCAACTCAAACATGAGCAGTACTCAGCATATCTCATGGGAATAATATTGATATCTCAGCACAGAAAGCATCGATTGGTATGCTGCATGAACATAAGTCTTGAGGAGCAATGCCTATAAATTTCAAATACTTGAATTTCATTCTTGACGGAGTAATCTCATTTATTTTAATATTTTTCTAAGATAACAGAGAAGCCCCTCTTTCCAGAAAAGAAGATTGGTTTTATGCGTTCACATTAAGGAAAAAAAGGTCCTGGCTGAAAATACATGAGCTGGAAAGATTTTGGAAAATAAGCAGTTAAACTAGTGACTGTACTAATTAGAAATGAGCGATAATTTGTAAAGATTCATAATTAGACTCAGCTTAGCCAAATCAGCCTTATAATGACATAGGGATGTCAATCAGTGACTAATTAGAAATAGAATTTTCTTAAATGTCCTGAGTACCTGTACAAAAAGTGAAAAGAAAGTACAGAGAATTAGAATGTATTTAACATGTGTTGTGGAACTAGTAGCTGGACAAACTCCTCGGCAAACGGAGAATGCAGCAATACACATACCTAGTATTGTATAAATTTACTGATACTGATCCACTTATCACTCCACTTGTCCTTCATCTGGATTTTTCATTATCAGCAACAGCTAGAAGGAAATCTACCTTATCACAAAGTACGAGACAATGAACCACCAGATGACCATATACCAAGCCTTCAGAACTCCTTTTTCCCCCCGCTTTACTCCCTGAGGTTTAGACAGTCAAAAAGTACACAAACAAACAAAACCCTAAAACCAGGCAACAATCATACCGGCATGAATTATAAAAACCACCACAGGAATCCTCCTAGAATCCTCATCGATACCCTTGCTGAAAACCACACCCACCCTGTGTTTATGTTATTCGAATGCTCTTAATACAAGATACGAAAAAGCCACCAACACAGACTTATTTTTTAAAACTCAGCACAGTCACTAATACTCCAGTCTCCAGACCTCCTTACCTTTCTGTGCTGGAGGAAAATGATAAGGCTTCAGAACTACAAATGGCAAGTTACTTTGGCCTTTTTTCTTAACTGCAGGATACCCAAATCCACGGTATTAGTTCGCAGTGGCATGCCAACGTTGTACTAATCACAGTACTTGTGGACAGCTGCCTGAACTAACAAGCTTCTCTAATACTTTGTATTCCTTCACCTCTTGCTGCTACTACACAGGATAACATTTCCACCTAGAGCCCTTTCACAGAATGCCTGGATTTTAGAACAATAACAAAAAATTGCTGGTATCTGTTATACTACCAAACCACGCTGCTCATATGTAGCTGATCACACCTTATTTTGTTCAGTCTACGTAGGTGTTATTCCTACTTCTCAAGAGGGAATTAGGAGCAGTAAAAACAGTTTTCAGGGATCTTCTCTTCACCTAAAAGGAGTAATATCGCAGTTCTGCTGCACACAGATCAGCTACTGTCAAAATCACTACATTTCAAGTAAGAAAAGTAAGAAGGTGGCACCGTAGCTGAGGAGTCAATTGCTTTAAGTGCTGATCGGAAGGAAAAATCCCAAACCACATTTTGGCTGGGATATTTACACATACGTAGTAGGGGTAGGAACACACCGATGTTAGTGCACCCTCCTGTGTGGTCCATCATGTAGCAAAGTAGAGCACACCGCAGCTTCACCGTCACAGGGAAGCACTTCCCGGAAAGGGTGTAGCCCCTAATGGAACGACGGGTGCTTTGATTGCATACAGCACAGGGACTGATCATCTCTTTTAATTGTGTGGTTTTCACTGGAAGGTAAAAGCTCAGGAAAGTGTACCCTTTTCTTCCACCTCCTATCAGATTTATTTTTTTTTCCCCAGGTGGACGCAGCTGTTGTTCCTCCTGAACGATGAATAAAATGTTATATAATTCTTTTAGGGTATATACAGCAGTTTCAGGTGAAATCTTCTTAGACAGACTTTACATCGTAGACCCCTCAATCCCAGATGCGTCACCATAGGAAGTGGGCTGAGGCTTCAGAACTACTGGGTGCATGCTGTACAGGTCATGGCTTACCTCCCTGAACATTACACAAACTCATTTCCACTTCCACTCCCTCAGCGCTGTAGTTTTGACTGAAATGAAGACTGCATGGCTCGTTTTCATGACAGAGCCACAAAAAAAAAAAAAAAAAAAAAAAAGCTGTTTGCTCCTTCCCCACCAACAACCCCTCCGCCCAGCACTTGGCAAGCAAGGCAAGTTCAAATACAATTTATTTTTGAAACATTCAGACGTTTTCCTTTGTAAATGAGAAGGTCTTACTTCTGAAAGAACAGCATTTTGAAATAGCAGCACATAATGAAAAAGCACTGCAGTTTTTTGCTTGGCAAGGAAAGATACAGGGGAAAGATGCTTAAGAACATTTGGTGTTTACTCCAGCAACTATGGGACAGGACTTGCAAAACCCTGTAATTTAGACTCAAGAGACTGGAGAAACGGTGTAACAGCAGGTGTTTTTCTTGCCTTTGTTTTTCTTCCAGGTACGTTCAGGAGCACCTGTACGTACTTTGAGCTGCTCCTTTAAACCGGGGGTATTCAAAATTTGCTCTGCAGAAGGTAAAACAGTGTCTCCACCGCCCCCCCCCAAAAAAAAAACCAAAAACAACTCTACTC